>NW_026908648.1:0-57965 GCF_963169125.1 Humulus lupulus
TTCCAGCATTTGTAGCAGTATTTCAATCTTAATTCCAGTTCAATCAATTTTATTCTAGTTCACAACATCCAATCAATTTATTTTCTTAAAATCCAAATTGTTAAATAATTGATTTTGTATTAAATTTTACTTGCAATCCCTGTGGAGACGATCTTACTTATCACTTTATTACTTGTGTGACTGCGTATACTTGCGTATATTAATTTTCACAACAGATTTATAATCACCAATGACCTTAATTTTTATTTGTCTAGTAATCTTTAAGGTATTAATTTAATTTTGTAGGTTTTGGGTGGAAATATTAGCAAGGATCATTGCCAAGTGAATTAATTTGCTTGATTATTGTTAATTGCAAGAGGTACGTATATTCTCTTATTTTTTTTTATAAATATTATTATAAAAATGTTAGAGGAGTTTGAATATCTTAAATATTCATTCATAGTGAAGTAGGTTCTGAGATTAAAAATGTGTGTTGCCGTGATAATGGAAGGTTGAGAACTTGTGTGTTTTAGTAAAGTAGTTTCTGGGAAATTTATTTGTGTGCTGCGAAGATATAAGGAAGAAACTTATTGTGTGTTGTTTGAATTGCTTGATTCTCTATTGACAGATGGTTAGGCTACTATTACAAGGGAAATGTTGCCCAAATTCATCTAGAATTATGTTTTATTTTCTTATATTTAAATTATGTTGTGCTTGCATTGTTCTTGTTTGATTGGTATAGGGAAGCTCTGTCAAAATTTGAGTTAAAAAGATAGTGTATTAATAGGAATATGACAGCACTAAAAATTTGTTATGAGAATTTTCTACGTGCAAGAGGATTTTAGTCCAATTTTAGGGAAACCAATGAGGATGATGAAGGACTTTGTGACAAATGAATTTTCAATGCAATGGCTAACTAGTAACGTAAGTGAAAGTATTCATTATTAAAGTTCTAGCTTTACCTTAAGATTAAGTATATTAATTCAACTCATGCAATGAATATTGTTTTAGTGTGGTGGGAAGAACTATTACACAAAGGATGAGATCAATGAAGTACGTGAAGAATGGGTACAATGCGTCATGGATTTGATGAGTACTACATAGGTCCACTCACTTTTGTTAACTTAGACTTTTAATGAGATATACTTACAATGTTAACTTAGACTTTCTTGAAGATATACACACTTTTGTTGTCCGACTATAGTTTACAATGCTTATATGAGTCATTTTGTAATTAACTTAAGACTCGTTATTTTAGATACTTAGTTCAAATTCTAGTATTTTATATTATTGTGATATATGTTTTGTTTTGTTCAGTTTGTTTGTATAAAAAGCATGATTTGTTTTGGGCGTAATACACTTTTTAAGAAAAAAAACACCATAAGTCGGTTCTACTAAAACTGACAATAGATGTCTACACCATAAGTCGGCTGTGAACCGACATATCCTGTTTTACACTAGAGGTCGGTGTACAACCGACCTACCATATCTTACACTAGACGTCGGTTTGACACCGACGTACTATGTCTTACACCAGATGTCAGTTTTCCACCGACGTACCATGTCTTACACCAGATGTCGGTTTTGCGCCAGCTGACCTACTACGTTTTTACATCATAAGTCATTGCATGGGAAGTCAGTTCCCAACTGACTTATGAACATTCAGATGTCAGTTTTTAATCGACTTATAATGTAATTTTTGTAGTAGTGATAGTTGGCTTTACCACTGGGCTAAATGTATCAGCATAATCAATTCCAAAAGTTTGAAGATAACCTTTTGCAACCAAGTGTGATTTGTATTTATCAAGGGTGCCATCAACTTAAGTTTAACTCTAAAGACCCATTTGTTCACAACCAAATTCATATTGGGATTATATGGGACTAAAGTCCAAGTGTTAATCTATAGAAGAGCATCATACTCGACCTTCATAGACTTATACCATTGGGGATCAGCAAGAGCTCTTTCAACAGAGGTTGGTTCACTAGGCAACAATGATTCAGGAAGAGGATGCCAAGTAAGCTTTTGACTTATAAATGCCACTTTTGGATTGTGTACACATAGGATGAATTGAAGGAGCTGTTGTGGCAACATCATGAACAACATGAGCAAATGGATTTATGGATGTAGTATCAACAGGAACCGATGAAGTAGCATCATCATTCGGAGAACTGACATTAGTGTCAAAACTTGCAAGAGGAGATGGAGAAGTAGCCACGACAACAAGAGAATTTTCATCAGGAATATCTGGAGAAGGAGTAGCATGTGTAACGTCCCTAAGGTAGGGTACGTCTGCCACATACTCGTAATTCTAGGGTTTACGAGTATGTAAGGCACTTGACCAAAAGAATTAAATAAAATGATACGAAGAAATACAGAAAAATTTAAACTTTTATATAAACTTATTAGAAGAAATTATTACACGTATGAATACTTTAAATTTAAGGCAGCCATATGAAAACTCTAAACCATTATTGCATTGCTACTGAGTCCGTGCTCCACAAGTTGCTCAACAGCTAAAGCCACACCTGGAAAAATGTTGGAAAATAACATAATGAGCTAACGCTCAGTAAGCAAATCTCATGCATACACATACACATGAATGTCGTGAGTTTGTAGTGCACATATACTAATATGCTTACTTATATACTTATGCATTTCATTTATTGCTCATGCACTTTCAAACTTTACTTTTATGCTCTTTCTTTTAGTTTCACATTTTTATGGGCCCAATATCACTTGTGCACACTGTTTGATTCAGCCAATGCCTGCAGGGCTTGTTACACATATCATATAGAATCCCATGGGTTCTCCTCCGGCTAGCCATCATCTCAGCTAGGCTCATCATAACACTCATTTCATCGTTGCCATAGCTGCCATACTTATTACACATATGGAGGAGAAAGACGGAAACATGGCAAACATATCTGAATGGTCAACTCTGACCTAGCCCACACTAGTGGGCAGCCACTATAAGTCTTATAGACTTCCGTCTTCTTTACTGAACTTACTTGATTGCTTCATCAAAACAGTGGCACCCTTTTTAAACATCTTATTATCACTTTGCTTAAGCCTTGTGTCATTAAAATGTTTAACTTTACATAAGACTTTTCAAGACATTTCATAACTTTTCTCATATTCATATGCATGGTCTTATATCACATAATAATATATCACATAACTGTACATGCCATGCATACATGCTGATGCTGAAATGCCAATGTTCGTGTTCATGACTGATGTTGATGGTATTCAATCAAGGCATTGTATCACATCTCATATAACTCAAAACATCTTTAGTCATAATACATGAAGCTTTGGGTTGGTGGCGTTGTTATACCTTAACGTAGAGCTATGGCTCAGGTCTAAGGTTTCCAGCCTAAAAACTTAAACGCTTCATATATCATAACATATAACAAATCATGAACATAGAGTAATCCACATATCCATCAGCATAAGAACACATACTTGCACATAATTCATATCATTCTTAACCAAGTAAGACATCTTTCACATATCACAGAATTCATCAATTACATATCACACAACACCCTTATGGTGTTCATATAACCATTCTTCACATACTTATCATATGCATCATCATCATACCATACTTAACTCATCAGATGTACACAATCAATGTAGTCATGCATCTTACACTTAAGCACAAAAGGTGAGATTTACTTACCTTAGGTCCTTAGCTTATTTTAAAACGGCTCACCAAGAGTCAATCAATCAAATCCATACAAATCCTATTCAAGGCACATAATTTATTAAATTCTATCTAATCCGTAAATATACACTATTGATAGTGTATATTAATCATACCAGAAACTATATAAATGATAATAATAATTATAATCCTAACAACAATAATAATTATCGTCTATAATTAAACTTATTTCGATATTAATAACAAAATACTTCAATAGCAATACGTATATGGATGTATATATTCAAATAGTCATTTTATAAAAGAAATCATATTTGTAACATAAAGTTGTAATAATCAATATAATGATAATAATATAAATATAAATATTTATATTATTATTAATTAGTCATAATATCAATTCCAGTGATATAATAAATATACTTTCTCCAAACTTCACTGGTCTTACAAATATCAATAACTGTAGGAAACTAATATTTGATATTATTTTAATATTCAAATATTAATATACAATAATAATGGTTAGATAATAGGTTTACTATAAATCATACTTTTCATATATATATATATATATGAATCTGTATTCTTGATTTACTTAACAAAATAATAACAATAATAATTAAAATTACTTAATCATAATAATTTCCATATTAATATAAAATCAATTAAATATGTATTTTTATACTTGATTTAATATCTAATATTTTCTAGAAAATTAGACAGCACAACGGCTATAAAGTGGACAAATTCCAAAATCAAAACCTGTATCAAAAATATATATAATCCCAGACAGCCAGTAAATTACAGAAAATATTCCATATATCAATAATATATAATTATATACCATAAATACGCATAATAACAATTACTCTAATCAATCACAATTAAATCACAATATATAGGTTAAAGAAATTATACCAAAATGATCGGGTTCCACAATAAGTCAAACGATGATTTTCTGAGACTCAAAACGTACTTCGGAACCTCGAACACTAAGTTTCGACCGTCGGTCTACGATGGATCGCGGTGGCTCGTGGTGGGCCCACCACCCAACTATGGTAGATGTAGGAACAAGTTATTGGGTTTTGAAGCCCACAACACGAGGAACACGATGGTGGTGACGGATCGGCAAACGGATGCCCGAGGTGGCCGAATCGCAACTTTGAAGTCGCGGGGTGGCCGAACTTAAATCGAGTGGTTGAGGCGTTTAATCGGCGAGTGAGTTCTAGATTCCCGCGTAGGTCGATAGTTCGGAGGCCTCTGAATCCAACGGTCCGGCGCGTGGCTAAAAATGGTGGCCGGAAAGTACTCCTGCGTCGTCGGCAACAGTAATACGCAGAGGAGAGAGAGAGAGAGAGAGAGAGAGAGAGGGGGGGGGGGAGAGAGAGAGAGAGGGGTTTTCTGAGGAGAGAGAGAGAGGGGCTCGGGTAAAAAGAAAGGCTGAAGCCTTTTATTTTATTTTATTTATTTATTTTTTATTATTATTTTTTTAAATTACACTTGGACCCAAAATATTAAAATTCTTTTCAAATAAGTCCTTTAGCAAAACTTTCTTAATTTTATAAAAATCCTCAATTAAAATTATATGACATTCGGGTCCTATACTTGACTACTCAAGTTTCTCTCTCTTTAATCTCATTAAAAACATAAAATGATATTTTAAACACTATTTTTCCATTACTATTTCTTAAATTTGTAAACTTGTACATTTTATGTATTAAAACTCTGATTTATAATAAAAAAATGTATAATGAAAATGTTGGATATTACAGCATGAGCAACACCTTGTGGAGAATGATGAGAACCAGTAGGTTGTAGAGAGGAAGTATTAGCAAAAGATGAAGAAAAAAGTGTATTAGAATCTGTATGAGACACAATAATCATCAGCATCACCAAGATGTGCTCGTGGTTGGGGAGGCCCATTCTTGGGTGTAACAAATGCCTTGTAAAATCGATAGTGACACACAGCTATCGAGTGACGAACTTTCAGCCAAACTTGGCAAAGTAAACGGGGGTTTGGGTATGGTCCACGAAAATCACCTCAACCAGATCCACAACTCATGGAATCTTGATTAGTAGCAGCTATTGGAAAAGACGTAATAGACCCACGATATCCACCATAAAAGTTTCTTGAAGATGCAAAAGAAAGGTTGGCAGCCATCTTTGTAAAGGGCTCACCAACTGTTTGATGTCTTTCCAACCTGTTTTCATAAGCTAAGAGCAAAGATTGCACATCCTCCATAGAAAGAGGGTCAGATCTAGAGGTAACATTAACAACAACTGGATCAAAGTCAGGACCTAGGCCATTCATGAGATGCATTACAATATCACTTTCATCCATGGGAGAACCAGCAACAACCAAACTATCACAAAGAAATTTAACTTTGTCATAATTGTCAGAGATGGAAAGATTACCCTTGCGAATGTTGGAAAGTTGAGACTTGATTTGAAGAAGTCTTGCTTTCGTTTGACTGGAGAATTTTTGCTCAAGAGCTTTCCATCGGGCATTAGAGGTGGAACATTTTGCCATGGAGGCCAAGACATCTTCGGACATGGAAGAACGCAGCCAACTAAAAAAGAGTTGATCCTTGCGTTTCCAAGTGGAGTATTAAGGATTCGGAGAGCCATCAATAACCTTTTGTGGTGGAGAAACATCCGAGTACAAAAGATCATCAAGATCGTGGCCAATCACAGTTGGTTCAACTTGAGATTTCCAAGAAAGAAAGTTGAGTCGACCGAGCTTCACCGTGATAGCAGAGTTTAAGGAATTTGGAAATGGATTCCAGGCGATAGACGCCATTGTTGAAGTAAGCAAAGAAAAAGTTGTGGACGTAGACATGGAGGAAGAAGAAGCAGTAGCAGAGAAGGCCATTTAGAATTTCGTCAAAGGGTTCTGATACCATGAACAAACTCAAAAAGCAAAGGACTATTTAGAGTGTTTGAATGAAAACTACTAAAAAGCTTTTGCTTTAAAAAAAAATCATTTAGCTTCACTGAGTATTGCTTTATTTATAGATGAGATTAGCTACAGAATACAAAACAGAGTTGTTACAACAAACCTGTAACTAATTACATCATTAAGCTAAGCCATTGTACAACTGAATTAAAGACACAATAACAACTTAACTAATCCGAATAGACTAGTTAACTGTCTTGTCTATCATGGGTGAATTTGAACATTTTAATTTTAGTTAGACACTAATGCTTTAAAGGATAAATTTTGGTTTCCATTCCCTTTGTTTAGAGACTTTCTTCGTTTTAGGTTTTTATTTTTTCTATACGTTCATATAATTATAGTTTTAGTTTTCTTTTTTTAGTTAAGTTTTATTGTCTAAATTTCTGGAGACATATCTTTTTCATGCTCGCCACATTTTTCACTATGCAGCTCATGAATTGACTTAACATGACTTTAGGCTAGACGAAAAATTTATTAGGATAGAAATTATCCTTCCACCTAATTGTAAAATTTTGTTCATTTGAATGGTGATACGTTCTATTCCGACAAAAAAAAAAAATTATTTATGATTAAACAATTAGATAGTTTATATGATATGAAAACATAATTAGACTTCTTCAAAAAAGAAAACATAATTAGACAATTAGACTTAATTAATAATATTGGTGATGACAAAGCAAAATTACGTATGTAACAGAGATATTTGGTAAATAAAATTAAAATTATCAATTTATAAAGTTTAGTATTTTACTACGATAATATTTTATATAAGTAAACCTATTTAATACTTTTATAGTCTTTCGATTAAGTCAAGTTAATAAATATATATAATATATAATTTTTTTTAATGGTAACATATAATAGTCTTTCAAAATTGATATTTAATAGTCATATATTGGCATATGAGATGTATATATCAAATGTATATTATATATTAATATAAATGAGTTTCATAATATTAAATTTTTGAGTAGGTGGCACAATATGCATACATAAATTCAAGCATTATATTTTTTTTCTCAAAAAGTAAAATATGTACAAAAATGTATTAGTAAGAAGAAAGTAATACAAAGGGTGGCACAATATGCATACATAATTTATTAAATTGCAGTAGTTATTAAAATACAAAGGGTTTATGCTTTTTTTTTTAATTTGTGTTTTGACTCATTACTTGGTTAGATCCTGTGTTTTAAAAAATTACTTTTTGGACCCTGTGTTTTCTAAAATAGTTCAAATATACCCATAAACCCGACTTTGATAAAAAAAATTTGAACTAAAATCACAAATAATTCATCAAACTAACAACTCAGAACAAAAATACAGTCATTCTGCCTAAGAACTGTGTTGTAATATTCAATTTTTTGTTTATTAAAATCAAGTTTAGGGGCCTATTTGAACCATTTTACAAAACATATGGTTCAAAAAATAATTTGTCAAAACACAGGGTCCAAACAGGTAATGAGACAAAATACATGTTCTAAAAAGTATAAACTCAAATATAAAAGATGAATAATATATTAAAGTAGGGATATAATTGGAAAAAAAATTGTTGAAGATACCAATATATTTAACAACGGGAAAAAATGGCCTTATTAATACTTATCACATATTCTACCTGAATATAAGTCTATCTTAATGATAAACTCTTAACAACATTAATAAGATAAATTAATGGAGAGAATTCTACTCTCTCTAATCACAATTAGAAAGAGTCTCAAGCTCTTAACACATTCAATTGAGAGATTTATATCAATTGTATAAAAATTCATTCACCTTTTTTTTTGCTACGAAGAAAATTGATCGGTGTCGCCTCTAGCCCAGAACCATTTTAGGAATTTATTGGAACTACAAGTAGAATGTAAAATAATATGTTTCATGCTTTTCTAATGACTATCGAAGGAGTTCACCAAATACCATGAGCTACTTCAACCGAAGATAATTATTTCAACCTCACTGTAGTTGGTGGGAACCGATTATTGAATGGACCGAAGGAGAGTCCTGATAGGTGGTGGTTTTCACCCATTCTTCTCACTTGATTATAAATGAGTTTATTTATTTTTAAACTTCTCTATTATTCTAGGATTACAATTTTGTAGACTTTACTCTAATAATTTTATTTATTTTTCTCATAGACATTGATTAGCTAGCATTTAAAAACTAATTATTTTTATAGTTAGAGTTAAAGATGGAAATTGGTAAAGGATTGTGAAAAAAATACTTTTTTTTATTAACTTTTCTTTTATTCTTATAATGTATATATTATCACTATCAGGTTTAACTGGAAAATAGTTGTTCTTTTGTATTATGGTCTTTACATTACATTCTAAATTCAATAACTATGAACCTATGTATTTATAATAATGAAAAATTATAGAGTACACCCCATGTTTTTGGAGCATTGGTACATCCCTTTTCTATTATTGGTACTTGAATGATTTTCAACAAAAAAATTTTTATCGTGCATATTGTAGCTATCTAGAGCATCATGCAAATTTTTAAGAAATTCTGAATAATTTACAATATAAAAAATATGGTTCAAACAAGTTATCTTCTACGTGCATAACAAAAATACAATCACACGTGCAACATACTATTTGAATATTATTTTTGGCAACGTAAACTATTAAATTTTTTTTAAAAATTTACATGATGCTTTAAATAATTATAATATCCATGGTCATAAAGAAAATTCGCCAAAAATCATCCTGGTATAAAAAAAACAAGAGAGAGTGCACCGATATGCCCATTTTTAGAAGGTGCACTCTAAACATACCCTATAATAATTAATATAAAAGAATTTTCTTAAAAAATTATATAAATTTTTTTCAATAATTAAATTTTTGGTGACATACACAACACGTGCACCTCAACAAACTAGTACTTTTTATCAAGAAAAGTATCAATAATTTAATTTTTTTTTCAAGAAAGGTATCAATAATTTCATGATTATCATGCTACTTTAAAAAATTGATAAGAGTGATGTCAAATCCTCCTCAAGACTCTTTATCTTATTCCAATTGGACTAAACAAACCATGAAAGTTTTCCTTTTTCGTTTTTGAATAATAATTGGTATTCCCACAAAAAAAAATGGTATAAATTCTAAAATAAATGTTTCAAGTAATCTCATTATTATTGAACTAATTCCATGCTTTGTATTCAGGAATATATATCTCAATAACCAAGCATAATTAGCAGTATAATGATTTTAAGTTTTTAACAACTATTATTATTCAATTGGGTCAATTCTCATCAATAAATAAATTGTTTTTTTAGAACAACTCAAAGTTGCTAGCCATGTTAAAAAATTAGTTATTTTAGCTAATTATGTGACATTTTTTTTTGGGAAATTTTCATAAATATGGCTTTTTAGCCATAATTGTGCAAAAATATGGGAATAAATCTTTTTATAATATGTATGGAAGATTTTATACAAGGAAAACTTAGAATATGGGAAAAATAAGTATATGCCATAATTGAAATTTAAACAACAACACATCAGCACAAATCAGGGGTACACATGTAATTACCCTGCTCATTTTTATTCAATCCTCCTCTCCTCTGCTCATTTGCTCATGCGTGAAACATGATCAAAAAAACACGTTACTATTTCTTCCATCTCCGGCAAGCAATTCTCCGGTGATAGCTTCCTTCTCCGGCAACGAGTAGTATCTCCGGCGATCACCGGCGATCACCACACCAATCGACCAACTCTAGCAAAGGTTTGACCCCATCTTCTGACAAAAAAATGCAAGAAAAATCCGATCACTAAACAAATGGTCCCTTTCTGCAGAAATCAAAAAAATTCCAACATTCTTCCAATCAAACCAGCTGCAATCTTTGAAGACTCCGGCGTCTTGCATATCCACTACACGATCAAGAAAACAAGGTTAGCAAGAAACCATTTCCTCTGTCAACTCTGTTCTGTTGTCATTTTTTTTTTTTTTGCAAATTATGTTCAATCTACTATATTATTTGCAACTATTATCTTGATTATAATAAAAATGATCATGATCAAATGTGCTTGCTGGAAACAAAAACAATTTATAAACTAAAAAATAGAAAAAAAATATCGAAGACTGGTTTGTATACATTGATTAACCAGAAAAAAAACAAGAAACATTCAGAAACATTACGACAACCAGTTACTTGGAATAACATGCAATAAATTCAACTCAAATGTTTCAGTACGGTATGCAATTACAGATTAAGGGAACCAGTTACCTTCCCACTGGTTTTTCTACATTCATTAACCAAAAAAAAAATAGGCAAGAAACAAGAACTCTGAAAAATTATTTGATGTATCTGGGAAGATTTACTACAAAAACAATCAGTAACAATAGGGTAACCAGTTACCCTGAAAAACAGAAAATAAATAAAACTAAGAGGAAATTACAACTATATAAAACTAAGGGTAAAAATAAGCAATATATGATTCATTATTAAGGTAACCAGTTACCCTGCAAAAAAAAAAAAACAAACAATGTGTAAAACTAAGTGTAACAAGTTACCCTGCAACAACAATCAATATATATAACTAATTTGAAAAACATAAAATATATAAAACTAAGTGTGACCAGTTACCCTACAAAAGCTAAATGCTTCAGGATAATATGTGATTAAATATTAAGTTAACCAGTTACCTAGCCCATTTAGAACCAACTAACTGCTTAAAAAATTGCCAAATTTTACAGATATGGACAATATTACTTCTTTGGTTCAATATGGAGGCAATTGGAATGAAAACAACGAGTACCAAGGATACACAATGTCTGGGATATTAATACCACCAAATTGTTCTCTTGACAACTTGGTGAATCTGATAAAAAAGGAGATAAAGGAAAAAACAGCAACTATTGAAGTTTCTTATCAAGTAGAAAAAGGAACACCACCAATGAAGGTTGTAACAGACAATTCAGTGTTGTTCTTCCTGGAAATAAAGAAAAAAGTTGCTACTAAAATAACAGACTTACCATTGTGTGTCACTATAATTCAAGAATCAAACAATGAAAATGACCTTCTTCTACTAGCAAATCAAAAAGCTACAGCAGAAGAAATGGAGGTGGGGACATTATTAATGCAAGCAAATCAAGCTTCCATCAATGAACAAATGTTACTTGAAGAAGGAATGTCAAGCACAACAAATGAGGGCATAAATGTGTCATACATACCCCATTTTGCTGAAGAAGTAGCTGATTTCATAATTGAGGACAATACAAAAAGAAAAAAGAAGTTGGATGAAATCCAACTAGTAATATCTGATTACAGAGTGAACACAATAGAGCAAGGACAAATTTACAAGGATAAGAACACAGTCAAATCAGCCCTTAGCTACTATGCAATGCTGCATAACTTCCAGTTCAAAACAAAAAGATCAGAACCTAGAGAGTACCTAGTTACTTGCGCAGATGAAAAATGCAACTGGTTGGTGAGAGCATCTAAGTACAAAAATCAACATTTATTCAAGGTACGGAAATGCAATCCAAATCACACTTGCTCTGTTGAAATTGTTTTGGAAGACCATAGGCAAGCAAAAAGCATCGTAGTTGGGGAATTAATAAAGAATAAGTACAAGTCAATCAAAAGAAATTACACTCCAAATGACATCATGAATGATATGAATGATGACTTTGGAGTAACTATGGGATACACAAAAGCATGGAGATCAAGAGAGAAAGCTTTGCGTCTAGTAAGAGGGAACCCCGATGATTCATATCAGAAGTTGCCAATATATCTTTACATGTTGAAAAAAGCAAATCCAGGAACAATAACACACCTACTCACAGACAAGGAAGATAGATTCAAATACCTATACATAGCTTTCTCTAACTCAATCAAGGGTTGGAGATACTTGAGGCCTATAATTGTTGTTGATGGAACTTTTTTGAAAAATGCACATGGTGGTACCCTGTTTTCAGCATCAACGTTAGATTCAAACAACAACATTTTCGTGTTGGCTTTTGGAATAGCAGACTCCGAAAATGATAACTCATGGCTATGGTTCTTCTCCAAACTGCGAGAAACCTATGGAGAACCCGAAGGTATGATAGCTTCAACGATATATTCTTGTTTACAAACAAACAGGAACATTTTACCAAAACAAAATACACAAATACATGCTATTTCTTTTAGAATATGACCAAAGTAACTGGTTACCTTCACTAAAATAATAAAAAAAAAAAAATTGAAAAATACTTGGTTTTTGTTTTTTTATATTAAAATATGTGTACTACACAGGATTGGCTATAGTTTCTGACAGACATAAGAGCATAGACAATGCAGTACATATGGTGTACCCAAATGCTTTCCATGGAGCTTGCATGTTTCACTTACTCAATAATTTGAAAGGCAAGTATGGGAGCCATGGAGAAGAACTACAAATGAAATTCATTGCAGCAGCAAAAGCATACACACAGACAGAATGTGAAAACTACATGAAAGGCCTTGATAGAATTGATAGACGCATTAGGCCCTATTTAGAAAAAGCCAAGTATGAAACTTGGGCAAGATCATACTCGCCAACAAAAAGATACACCATGATGACATCCAACATCGCAGAATCACTCAACGCTGCACTAAAAGCTGCAAGAAATCTCCCCATTGATATATTGGTTGAATGCCTTAGAAGTTTGGTTCAAAAGTGGGTTTGGAACAACTCAAATAATGCAAATGGAACATTCACAAAAGTCTCTACAGCAACAGAAAATGAATTGAGACATGACATTGTTTCAAAAATGAAGTATGAGGTATGCAACTAAACATATTCTTACAAATCCTTATACTGTCAATTGATGGTAACCAGTTACCTTCCATAAGAACATGAAATTTTTTTTACACAGAAGCATAACTAGTTACTTTAAATCTTAAGTCTACTTAAAATGTTTATTATCTGATTCTAATTCATGACAAACTATTTTTAGGTCTTGCCTTTCAACACAATAGAATACCAAGTTCGTGATCAAAAGGGGATAAATTTCACAGTAAATATACATAATAGAACATGCACTTGCAATAGGTTCCAAGAAGATGAAATACCTTGTGGCCATGCAGTAGCTGTCATTGCAAAAAGAAACTTGAGTGTCTATGATTATTGTGCAAAATTCTACAGAACAGAAACGTTGAAAGCATTGTATCAAGAAAATGTTCATCCTTTGCCCCATAAAGATGAATGGAATCTCCCACAACACTTGGACATACTAGTGATGCCTCCAAATTCAACAATCCCTGCAGGAAGACCAAGAAAGAAACGAATAAGATCAAGAGGGGAAAATAACGTAATAATCACCTGTGGGAAATGTGCACAACCAGGACATAACAGGAAGACTTGCAGGAATCCTCCATTTCAGAAGCCAAATAAACAGAAAAAGCCAAAGACATAGATTCACATTCTACAGAAAAACAAACCTTTCATAGGTTTCCTCATTGAAAGAGATACTTTCATATTCATCAAGTATCATTCAGAATTTTAATAAGATTGTTTCAAAATAAAACACATTGATTGGTTATGCAAACTTATAAAATCCTTTCAAAATAATTTCTTGGATTTGTTTGCTTCTATTTTTCAATGCTACAATCACTAACAACAAAAACAACGATATAGGTAGCTGGTTACCCTGAAGTTTCAATACAAGGTAAATTACCCCACTATAACAATCTCAAAGCCAAAAAAAAAGAAAAAAAGAATTAAACCCTTTACTTTCTTCTATCACAAACTCGTCTATATATAATATTAAAGTTACTTTAATATTAATATAATAAACTGGTTGCATAACTATTAAAAAAGACAAGCTTAGGGGAAAAAAAAAAAAACACTTAAGTAACCAGTTACCCTCGGTATATTATGAAACAAACAGCCTGAGTACCTAGTTACCCTCCAATATCACCATTAAAATTAGTTAAACAGACCAACTAGGAATTAGTTTCCCTCAAGTTATTCCATAAAACAGTGGAAAAAAATACAAAAACAAACAGAAAACTAGCTACCTAATTTAAAGGGTTATCTAAAATATATATTAATAAATGTAATTAACAAACAACAAACCAATGGGGAAAAAATTAAAAAGAAAACAATTAAGTAACCAGTTACCCTTGGTATGTTAGAAAATAAACAACCTGGGTACCTGGTTACCCTCTAAATTATTCTTCCAAAAAGCTAACAGCAAAAGAATTAACAAAACGATGTACTAATATGTATATATAAAATGACCTTAAGAATCCCAATGTTTTACATAAGAAGAAAATTAAAAAAGCTAACTGTTAAACTAGAAATTGATTCACCATTTAATTACAGTTGTAGAAAAGATTAAAAAACCAAAAGAAATATAATATCACTAAAAGCCTATGCAGCAATTTTCATTCTTTTCTGTCTCCTCTCCAGAAGCTTCTCAGTGAACTCATCGCTAGTTAAGTATCCCTCAAGTTCTTTGTTCTTTCCATGATAGTACAAGCTGACAGCAATGTCTTTACGAAGGAGGCGAACATCAATATTTTTAGGCATCTCATTCTCCTTCCCAAGAATTATTTGCTCAGCAAAATAAGTACAGAACACACCACAATCACTGCATAATAGAAAAAAGAAAAAGAAAAAAAAAACAACTAAGAACATATAAACAAAACAGAACACAAAAGAAAAAAAAAACTAAAATCAAATAAACAAACTAACCAATCAGTCTGTTGAGGAATGCCTTTAGCAATGCTCAACTTCAAAGCCTCATTCTCTACCACATCATACGGGCTAACATCAAGATGAATATCTTTACGAACATAGAAATCAATCATCTCCAGAAGAAGAGGAATCAAAACAGCAAATGCCTCAACGACAGGTAAAGTCTGATTTTCATGCTTTGCACCAGACATTGAATCATACACCGTAAGAGATCTCTGCTGTACATTAAAGTGCAACAAAATCCAGTGCATAAGACCATTCACATTAACAGGCATGACAACATCATCAAGCAAATTCCAATGAGTTGCACAAAACATGGATTCCCCCTTCATTATCTTCAAAGCAACGCATCTCTCATCTATTTTAAATGCGCCACTACCTTTTTTCTTAAAATCTTCATACATAAACACTATGTTTTGCCCAAAACAAGTGTCAGTCGTAGATACTCTTCTCTTCAAATCTGTAGACAATTTAACCTTTCTCCTCAAGTAATACATCATCACATCAATATGCTGCATAATAAATAAAATACATGATTATAAAATGATATGGGTAGAAACAAATCTACTATGATTTGGGTAACCAGTTACCCAATGAACTACAACAAAGCAAACAGTAAGGTAACTGGGTACCCAATAACATCATAATATATAACATAAAATAGATCACCAGACTTATTACCTTGTAAAAAAAAAAAGAGAAAAAAAAAAGAACTCCAACATGAAAAACCAGATAAATTAAAAAAGCGAGAATCTCACCGATGAGTCAACGAATTGCCCAGAGAAATAAAGGCTATGAAACCAAGCCTTCTCAGAAATATGAACAAAAGTGAAATTAATTGGTGGCTCCACAGAATTATCATCATATTTTTTAAACCTGAAAAATACATTAAAAAACAAAATAAAAAGCTTAACAAATTAATCATACATATTACACATATAACAAACTTTAAAACAAATAATGGTTATACATACTTGTTCCTTTTCTTCAAACCATGATTAATCTAGGAATCAAACTCAGACAGTTGTTCTTTAGTGTGATTATCACCAAGGTCATTGGAAAAGGGACAAATATTATCCAATATCGTCCTCTTTCTTTTTTGTTTCACTCCAACTTCAGAAGATCCAAATTTTGTTAAGAAAGGAGATTTTACAACAGCGCTTGGCTTCGCTTGCCTTTTCCTTCCCAAAATCAGTCCAGTATCAACTGCTTGTGCATCATCATACTTCACAATTGACCACTTACTTTTATCCTCCAAAGAACTACTCTCTTTAAGTGGCCTCTCAACTGAATCATTAATAACTCTCCATATTGCATTAGACACATGAAATGTGGGAGTTTGAGGACTTGAGCATACACTTGAGTCAACCTTAATTGGCTCCTGAAAAAAGAAATAAAAATATACAACCAATACTACATTACAAACAAGAAAACACAGAGGAAAAAAACCAATTGCTTAAACAAAAAAAACGAAAATAAGATCTTACTTTAACAGTAGAAAAAAATTGTGAAGCAATCTGAACGGAATGCTCCAAATCAGCCCCCAACTCCTCACCAATATCAACATTTTGGTAACCCCCAGAGGAATGACCATCAAAAAAATCCTAAAAAATACAAAAACCAGCAATTTTTAAACAAAATAGAACCAAAATAGACATCATAAAAGGGAAACACACACCACAACAGAAACCAGTTACCTCCGAAGAAGCCTCAGCATGCATAGGATCTTCAAACTCTCCACCAACATTATGATTACCAGCTGCCATAGATGCCTTAATACCATCCAACAAAGATATAACAGAAGCAAAATCAGATGCAAAGGCTGCCTTCAATTCAGAAATTGCAATCAATATAAACTTCTGCGAATCTTGCACTTCAACCAATTTTGATTGAATGGCAATAAGATCCTGATGCATATCTGAGGAACTAGTAGCATCGTCATCGGGTGGATCTGTCGGCGAAAACTTGCTTTCAAAAGACAACCCTCTCAGAATAGGCAGTCTCAATTCTTCAGTAGTAGGCATTATGACATTAACATCATACTGCAAGAATCAATTTTTTTAAAAAAAAAACAGGCAACACAAAAATAAATGAGACAAAGTAACTAGTTACCCAACTATAAAACAAACATAATAAAAAATATAAAGAAAACGACAAAAAGAAAAGAAACATTGAAAAAATAAAACAATATCAATACCTCTTCCTCCAACAGAACGTTATCAACCAAATACTGATATGACACACTTCCCCTGCTTGTCCAATTCAGAATCCTTGGAAACAAACAATTAACCCGTCTACACAAAGCTTGAGAACAAGAGGGAATTGTCTCATATATCCATATAAGGAAAGCAATAGGGAAACCATAGCACTTATAACTATAGTTATCCAGTGATCCATCAGCTTTCCTAGGAACACAATCATACATGGCATTCCTATCTTTCAAAACTGCCCGCATCACACATCTAGTTCTTTGCCACAACACTTTCCCAAAAGCAAACTTCTTCATCTCAGCAAAATTGGAATCAACCATGGCAAAGAATGAGTTGTCAACGCGAGTCTCAGTTTGTGTCCCGAACAAAAAATTGGCTAACAAATGAACAATAGCCAACTTAACGACAACCTCGTCACCTTTCTTCTTCAAGTTTTTATCATTGAATGCACATGCAACCTCCTCTTTCCTAAGCTTTTCTTCCTTCCTGGGTTTACCTTCGTACAACGGAAAAAGAGATTTCCTAAGCCCTAAATCAGCCTCTTTGAACATCCCAAAGTCAACACTGCCCACACATTTCAAACCAGTAATCAGGGCAAACTCACTGATTGAGAACCTAACTAATGTGCCACCCAAGTTAAACCAAAACTCGGATTCTTCATTTTTTTGATAAACCTCCCGAAGCAAAACACTATGAAATAACTGTGCCTGAAATGTAATATCAGGCATATCCAAAAAGTGACCAAAAGGAGTTCTTCGAAACATTGCTTTTTGTTTCGAACTTAAAACTGCCTTAATCTCACTAATAACAGACGGCTTATTCCACTGTTGGACTTTACTTCCAAAACGCCTGTCAGGTTTAATTCTGAAATGCGCATCCTAAAAACAAACATGAGAATCAATTACACACTGATAACATAACAGTAAACAGAATAAAGAAACTATGAATAATATGAAGGGGGGGAAACAAACAAGGTAACTAGGTACCTATTATAAAATAACAGTAAACAGAATAAAGAAACTATGAATAATATGAAGGGGGGAAAACAAACAAGGTAACTAGGTACCTATTATAAAATAACAGTAAACATAATAAAGAAACTATGAATAATATGAAGGGGGGAAAACAAACAAGGTAACTAGGTACCTATTATAAAACAATAAATGTAAACAACTAACTCGGTACCTAAAAATCCAACAAAAAAATATAAAAAATAAAATAAAAAGAAAAGTAGAAAACATACAGAAAAATGAAAAGCTAACATTAAACTAAACAAAAATTATACAATAAAATCAACACAAAAGAAACTAGGGACCACATGATAACACATTACAAGACACTAAAACTTAAGAAACATAATAATACGATTAAACCATAAAAAGTAAACAGGAACCACAGAAAGAAAAGCAAGGCCAAACACATATAAACTATTAACTTTAAAAAAAAAAAACACTAAACATCAACAACTAACTAGGAACCTAAAAAAGCCAAAAAAAAATAATAAAAAAAGAAACAGTAAGGGCATAACATAGATAACAGGGAAACTTAAAAACATTAAAATAACAACAAATGATAAAAGTAAATCAATTGAAAAAAACTAGGGACCACATGAGAACACATGACAAAAAAAACTAAACATAATCATACACTTAAACCATATCAAAGAAACAAAGCACCACAAACAGAAAACAATACCTCTAGAATGCACTTTGAACTTTGTTTTATATGTATGTTTTTCTAGTTACCTAGTTACTTTGAACTTTGTTAAATGTCGAACTGGACATGAATGAAATCAGTAGTATACGACAAGGAGTATGATGAAGTTTTATCATTATTTAATTGACAAAACCACACACAAACACACATTAAGATATTTATATATATATATAAAAACATGCTCTAAACTTGAAGTTACAGCAAGTCAGAGCCAGTTTCATCATAATCTAATATAAAGATGAAGGCATATGATATTAATCATATATGTGGGAATTACAAATATCATATAAGATTTCCCTCAAGGGAAACATGCAGCAAAAAGGAAAAACATACAAATACACATAGGAAAAAACAAATCAAGGTAACTAGGTACCTTTACTCTACTCTGACGATCTTTCTTTGTCCCAGCAGCAGTTCTCTTGATCCTTGAAGAACCCTTAACTTGAGGGGAAGAACGCAAACCGCCATCAACACTTGTTGATGAAGAACCAACATTACCTCCCTTAAAAAACATAAACATAAATTCAAAAATTGAAAAAATAAACAATGAAAACAACATACAAATAATATTCGATTCCAACTCAAAAAAACAAAAATCAAACTAACAACCAAACCAAAACACTGAAAGAAACACGATACCTTAACGTTAGCTCCTGCATTGTCGGCAGGAACCGTCGGAGTTCGAGGAGATCGGCGCATTCCGACAACAATCAAGACAGTTCACCAAAATTTCTGAAAAATCCAGACGACCAAACTCCTAAACAACAACTACGATGACCGAAAACGACTCCAATCACACCAAAATACTCATCAACAAACCCCGAACACCAAACTCAAACCGCATGCAACCAACTGAAAAAAAAAAAGAAATAACGCTCGGGAAACAAAGGGGAAACAACTGATCGGAAAAGGTAAAGTAAAAAAACTACCTATGTAAAATTTTAAAAAATTACATAAAATAAAATTACCTAACTACCCCTGGAATTAAAAAATTATCATTAGAAACAACATATGGCATAATAAAGACATCTTAACAAAAATATGGGAAAAAAAACCACAAAAGTGATAAAAAAGTATAAAAAGCCATACAAAAGTTAAGATGAAAAAAAAGCCATATTTTTTAAAATATCAATTAAAAGTCCATATAAAATGTAATTTCCACTTTTTTTTTGACCTTTTTACTACTCTAATCATAACTCTATTAAGCTAGCTATAATAATAATTTACTTTTAGACTAGCTAAATATAACTAGTGTGAAATTGTTAACCAAATTGATGTGATATTATTTTAATAATAAAAAAATAATGATGATAATTTAAATTTGTAAAAATTATTAAATTAATTTATGTTGGAAATCTAAATTTGTAAAAATAATTAAATTAATTAACTTTAGTTATTGTTAGAATGATGATATTAAAAATGGCTAGCTAAAATAGAAAATTTAACTATTAATTGGTTAGTATGGTTGGAGATTTTCTTAGGTTAATCTTTGAGAATAAGTGTATTATATTTTTTTCTATTCTGTTTAAAATTGAATAAGAGAAGACAACACATAAAATTATATGTTTTCTTTTAACAACAACCAAAAGAGGTGCAAAATGTAATCTAAAAGTAGATTTTAGATTTATAAATAGATATATGCAAATGTATAATCTAAAAAATATATATCTCTACAATCTTAATAAAATAAGGAGTTATGTTAACATTCAAGCTTCTTGTTCCCCTTAAGAAAACTAAAAAAATAAACACATTTATATGTTTCTCGCGAGACGAATTTGCTTAAAGCTATAATTTTATCTGTCAAATTTTGCACGTCTTTATGTCTTCTCGATAATTGTATGTCGAACACTGTAACGCCCTGGCTACCCCAGAACCGTTACGGTGAACGGTGGACCGGAAATTCAACTCACTACCTGAGTCCTTTGGTCAAAAACGTGCTCTAAGTGTAATTAACAGGTTAAGGCATAAAACCAATAAAAAGGAAATGGAGATTTTTATTACAAACTGCTTTGCAGAGCTAAACAAAACGTTTACAAGCTGTTCTCAGTACAAAATGGTCACTACTATTGTAAAGTTACAATCCCGCCGACCTAAGCGGCAAAAATAGGGTAAACCCCTAGTTCCTCTGAGAACACCTTGACCGTGGTGGTCAAGCGGCTGCATATGTACACACCACCACATCAGCTCTCCACTCAAGGCTAGGTGAGCTTTTCTTTTCCTTTACCTGCACCACATAGCACCCATGAGCCAAGGCCCAACAAGAAAACATAACACGTTAATGTAAACATTATCAAATGGTTAACATTATAATCACACTGAGCATAAAGCTTTCAAACAAGTGGGTAAACACCACATGAGGTCCTGATAAACCACACTGAGTGACTGACAAGCAAATCACTAATTCAGATGGGAGAGTGGCTGCTGAGTAAGCCACTAGCCTCCAACAGGTTCTGGTAACCGTACTGAGTGACTGCCATGCATGTCCCTAATTCAGATGGGAGAGTGGCTGCTGAGTAAGCCACTAGCCTCCAAGCGCTTATTTCATTCATCGACCCTCGGGGTTGGTCTGGCATTAATGCTCTTTGAGTCATTCAATGCTGATGATCGATCAGATCAAATCTTGTTGGCTTGCGTGACACACGCTAAGGCCGTTCTGACTAATAAGCCAGCTCAACGTGATCAGTGCCCAGTACCACCGCCGAACCTGACTAATAAGTCACAGCTTCATAGTTGATACTAGCACCCTTGCCAAACCTGACTAATAAGTCAGTGCCATGCACAAATGAGCAACGTATGCTAAGCATTCCATATTCAATCCATGTCCATATTCTCACAATCACATGCCTCATGAATATCCACGCATGTCACATTTGGGGTGCAGTTTTCTTACCTCTGGTCCGAGCTAGAACAAATAAAAGAATGACCCTGAGAACAATCGACCTTTTGGTCCCTTAGCAGTTACCTGGTCATAACCAAATTATGGGATTCCATCAATAAAATGAATAATAAAAGGTTCCCAAACCAAAACCTAACCTCCGGGACCTCAAACACTACTCAACCGGGTAGTAGGTTCGATCCCGAGGCCTTAGGTTTGAATCCCCATGCTAAAAACACCTTTTTGGCAAAATTGACCTTAAGGGCCGCGACCCTCCCCTGCTGCGCCGCGGCGCGCCCTTCAGACAGAAGGGGCCTCCCCTGCCAGACGCCAAGGGCCGCGGCGCTCCCCTGCTGCGCCGCGGCGCTCAGCCCAGAATGGCTAAGTCGGCCACACGAACCAGTTTTCTCCCCTGAGCTCTTTCCTCTCAAACCAGCCCTTCAAACCCTCTCTAAACTTCTTCCAAATACACGATTAAACCCCCAAATAACACCCATGGCTCACCCTTATCAAACCCCAATAAAAGACAACAAGAAAACTCCCTTTAATCCTCACTTTCCACATCAAATTCTAAAGCTGAAATCCTAAAACGAAAATAGAGCAAACATGGAAACTAAGAGCTAAAAACTTACCTCAAGTTCAGGTTATGGTGCTCTTCCACAATGGAACACTCTCCCAAAGTACCAAGGCTTAGCTCCCAAGCTCAAACCTTCAACAAATTCACAAAACTCACAAGGAAGGAGAAGCAAGATGAAGGTACGGGAAGAGAAGAAGCTTACACTCTGTTTTTACTCTGTTTATCCACAGCCTTCCAAGCTTAACATATATCCAAGCCAAAAGACTAAAATACCCCTAGGTCTTTAAAAGTCTCTTAAGCCAACCCAAGGGCAACTTTGGTACTTTCCACCTATGCCGTTAATCATAATTAACGCTTCCCAATTCTCGCTAATCTCAATATTCTCAAACTCCAATATTTCACATCCCGTTACCCTTTAATGCCCGGTAACACTCTAATCATTAAAACACCCCGAGACTCACCCCGAGCCCCGAGCTTAAGCCTGTTATGACCAAACCGTTAATTAACATTCCTTGATCGTCTCATGCCAGATGGCTCGAACAAACCCACATCATAATGTGGTCTCAAATTATATCACCAACGTGCGAATAAATAATCAATTTACCCTCAACGGGCCAAATTACCATCACACCCCTGTATAAAGAAATATGGACTCACATGCATGCATTTCACATCATATCATAATATAATCAACATATACATGCATTTAATCAATTAATAACATAATTAAACAAGTACGGCCCTCCCGGCCTACTATTCATGCCGTTAAACACATCGGGGAATTCGGGGCATTACAAACACAATCCTATTTTCTTCGGATTTACTTCGATCTCTCGCGAGTTCAACATCACAAAACATACTTTTTTGTTTAATATTATAATTATTTTAAAAGTAATTAATATTTCTTAAATTGGGTTATTATATGTGACACATGTCCTGTTGATATGAATGTGACACGTTGAGTCTTTTTTTTTAATAGATACAAGCAACATACATTGTATATTTACTTAGTTGGAATTTATTAATTTTTTTTTAAATTGTATCATTATCATATAAATTTCTAATAAATAAACAATATTATATATAAAAAAACGACATAAACATATTAAATAAAAAATTAAATCAAAACATTATTTATGATTTTTTTAAAATATATATAATATGATACCATTTTTAAACATAAATTATATTTTTTTAATAAAAATTAAGATTATGTATTATATATTATTATTATATTATATAATATTTAAATTTATATTGATATAAGTATTAAATATCTAGTTTTGTATTAAATATTATTATAATAATATTTTATAAAATTTGAATTCATATTAATATTGTTTACCGAGATTTTCGGAAACTATAATAATAAAAGATAAGAGAGATTAAGAGAAAGAGTTTAGAGGTTATAAGCAAGATTTTTACGTGGTTGGGGCATTAACAAGCCTTAGTCCACGAGACACTTGTATTAGAACTTAGAGAGTCTACAATAATGGGGTTTTCTCTTCGTTTTAGCATAGTAACAGTATGCATGCAAAAAAAAAAGGTCCATTCTCCAGTGCTCTGTTACATGTATTTATAGGTTCACAGGAGCACTGGGCGTGGGCCGGGCTGACCCGGGCCCAATAAAGGTATAAATATTGTTGGCTTCTCTATCGGAAGCCCAATACATAATAAATAAAACATCAAAGAAAAATGCTAACTTGAGCCCATTGGGCCAGCCCAAACCGTAACTATCATCCGACAAATTGGAGCTTTTGGTCTGGGCATTTCGAATTACTAGACAGATTCAGGGGACAAGATCGGTCAAAGCAGTGGTGGCACAGGTCTGAACCAGCGACGTACAATCCCGAGGTGGCCTTTTCCGTAGGCGAAACGTGGGGACAACTCCCACACTTCGCAGGGCGAAGTCAGGGTCATGGATGCTTTATCCTGCCAACCTTGGGGACTCGACCCGGGTCCGTTTACCTCTGTCCCTCTCCGTTTACCATAAGCCTGGATCATCCACCAGGAGCTCGGTCGTTTACCGGGCTTCGGGACCGTTCGTACCGATCCCGACTGTTATCCTCTGCTAGTTGAACCGTCTCTCGGATGACCATCCCGGACAATACTTCTCGGACGCCTTCCGGGCCTTGCCCAGAATTGGGCTATCGATATCCATCTTGCTCCTTGCCAAACGGTCCTGGACTGGGCCCAACCTCCATTGGGCAGTTAGTGGGCCTGGAACGCGGTCCCGGGCCCACGGTGAGAAACATGGATAACAAATATAATTAGTAAAAAATTAGAATTATATATTATTATCATAATAATATTTTATAACATTTAAATTTATATTAATATAATTATTAAATATCTAATTTTGTATTATATATTATTATAATAGTATTTTATTAAATTTGAATTTATATTAATATAATTATTATATATAGTCTTATATTAAATATTATCACAATAATGATATTTTATAATATTTGAATTTATATTAGTATAATTGATAAATATCTATTTTTAAGTTAGATTTAAATGTATTAAAGTTAACAAAAAAAACTGTGAAAACAAAAAATTTCTGTTATCTACACATTTTTTTATATAGAAGAGATTTAGACGGGTTGATACAAAAATTAAATATGCCACCAAAATTCAAATATATATATATATATTTTACTCATAAAATTGTGTTGCTCTTGATTCATAAATTCATTTACTCATAAAACTTTTACAAACTCTCAAAACTAAAACCTCTGTCTAGAGATTGAGTAATGACAAGAACCAAGAGAAATGAAACCAGAAAATTCTTTTTGGACAAAATAATTATAAAATAGTAAAAATACTTCACTTCACATTATTCTTTCTTTAAACTCCAAATCTCTTATGATATATCTAGTAAAATCAAGACCACTAATTTGAGTTTTACTCATCTAAAACCTTTCCTAGTTCTGATTCCTTTTGTCACCACAAATATTTAACTGTGCAAAAATTCTGATTCCATGTACCAACAAAGAACAAGTCCTGTCAACACTTTCTCATGCCCAAAAGCTGTTTATTATGGTCTCAAATCACCCAATTCATTGCTTTGTTCCCCAACCGAATCTGTTTATTATCAATAAACCAAACTTTCTTTCCTTTTGGGCTCTCCTCACTCATAGGGATTTTCTTGGGAAAATAATAGATGGAAAGTGATCACCATGATCATGAGCAAGAAAGAAAAAGAGAAGAAGAAAAGTATGAAGATGATGATGAAGAAGAAGTCGAGTTTGAAGACGAGTCCAAGAGAAAATGGTGGAAAAGGGCTTATAGTTTGTTGATGAGAAGTGATAACGGTGGTGAATTAGGTGGCGAAGGTTCTTCTTCTACCATAACCACTCGATTTGGGAGACCAATTGGAAATGGAACCAGTTTAAATCATCATTTCGACCAATTAGTCATTCATCCTGATAACTGGTAATTTATACTAAATATCATTAACTAACTCTTCTCATTTGTATGTTCTTTCTTTCTTAATTTTGAAAATCATTTTGCTATTTTTTTAGAATAAAATCTTTTAATTGAATCAACTGTACGAAAAATAGATAAGGGTTCATCACCGATCCAAACCATAACACTATCTTAGCTTATCTCGTGAAATGGCTAAGGATGAACCATGTGGTCCTAGGTTTAGTTAAATTTATTTGTCACTCAATAAATTCTATTAATGTACCTTTCTTTTAAAAAAAAAAATAGTGTTTTTTTGTTCTATTTTTCTCAAAATTACAATTTTTATGCATGTCTATTTCTAAAATTTACATATTTAATTTTTGCCTCTCGTATTTTTACATTTATGCCCTTCTTAAATATTAGGTATCCTTAGGAAAGAAGATAATGCTCACTTAATATTAGTAACAAAATCACCAAGGACCAAAAGATTACAATTTTCCCCACTAAACTTTATTATTTCTATCTTAAAGTTAGTTTTGTTTATAAGGGGAAATTTTGAAATGCGAAAATAAAATTTATTACAAAATGACTTAATAATTAATTTATTTATCTATTCAAATGATTTGAATGCAAGTTGCATACATTTACTTAAAAAAAATTAATGTTTTTTTTTTTAATAATTACTATATAATTGGAAAGATATATGTAATTAAAATTGAGTGTAATTCGAGAAAATTACAAAATTTGACATGTTTATTTAACCAATAATTACAAAGTATAGATGTGATTAAAGTTGTAATTACTACATACTTACTTGTTTTTTTTTATATTATATAATTACTAAGTGATTTACTAAACTTTATAATAAATTTTCATTACATTTGTAATTAGAGTTAATTCAAGCAAACTTTCTATTTTAAAATAAAGTGTAAAGTTACATGACTTCTAAAAATTCTAAAAATATATAAAAAAAATACTAATTGGGTTTATGGGTTTTTCCCAAATACGTAATTTGCTCTGTATTTTGTTAATAAGTGTTGTTATTTAACACCTGAAGATGCCCAACACTACATGAGATGACACTCTATAATTGGTTAGCAATATATACTAATATTTATTAAATTCAAATACGTAAAACTCGATACTGTTATTGCACTAATAGCAGTACACCATCTCCTTGTATTGTTGGGTACACTGATGCCCCTTAGCAATTCTCTTTGTAAATTGTTAATTTACAATTCAAACCCGTGTTATACAAAATGAATTAAAATAGGACCTAATTACAATTTTGCTCAAAATATTTTCAATTACAATATTAAAAGTGTTTATACTTTTTTGGATCCTGTGTTTTGTCTTATTACCTGTTTGGACACTGTGTTTTGACAAATTACTTTTTGGACCATATGTTTTGTAAAATGGTTAAAATAGAACCCCAAAACCCAATTTTGGTCAATGATTTATCAACTAAAATCACAAATAATTTACCAAACTAATAATTCAGAATAAAAATAAAATCATTATGCTTAAAAACTATGTTGTTATATTCAATTTTTTCTTTATCAAAATTGAGTTTAGGATTCTATTTTAACAATTTTACAAAACACAGGGTCCAAACAGGTAATAGGACAAAATACAGGTTAAAAAAAAGTATAAAACTATATTAAAATGGTTTATACTTTTTTGGACTCTGTATTTTGTCTCATTACCTATTTGGACATTGTATTTTAACAGATTACTTTTTGGACTTTATGTTTTATAAAATAGTTAAAATAGAACCCTAAACTCAATTTTGATGAAGAAAAAATTAAATATAACAATACAATTTTTAAGCAGAATGATTTTATTTTTGTTCGGAATTGTTAGTTTAGTAAATTATTTGTGATTTTAGTTGAGAAATCATTAATTAAAATGGTTGTATTTTAACCATTTTACAAATCAGTACAAAAAGAAATTTGTCAAAACACATTATCTAAACAATTACGGAAACAAAAACCAAGAGAAACAAAAGTATAAAACCATATGGGATAACTTGAAAAATACCCAGTTTTAGGATTAGTTAACTAAAAATAGCTACTAATAATATTTAGTTGAATATTACCCACTTTTTTAAGCACATTTCCCATATTACCCTTAAAACACTACTAGAAGTCCAATGTAAAAATCTCAATTTTTGTCTTTGTCGTGTCATTTACTTCCCTCTTTAAATAATATTTCACTGTCAGTTCCACTAGACCACTGTATAATGGGTAGAGTCATTAATAGTTTGGATATTAATCAAAGAGCTTTAAAATGTGGGTAAAAATTAAAGAGGTTAACTTAAATTAGGTTGTAATTTTCACAAACCATATTAAAATGATATTTTTCCAAAAAAAAATTTAAAAAAAAATTATTTTTACCACCATATTGAATAGAAGAGAAGAGAAGAGAGTAACTGGTTATGGCGGCAACGCAGGTGGTACGTGGTGTGGACGCACTTCATTCTGATATGGGCAGTCTACTCCTCCTTCTTCACTCCACTCGAGTTCGGCTTCTTCAGAGGACTACCGGAAGACCTCTTCCTTCTCGACATCGCCGGCCAATTCGCCTTTCTCCTCGACATTGTCGTCCGCTTCTTCGTCGCCTACCGTGACTTCCATTCCCACCGCATGGTCTACGATCGCAAACTCATTGCTCTTCGGTCCCTCTCTCTCTCTTTCATCCACCATTTTTCAATCTCTCTCTCTCTCTTTCGCTTTATAACTCTAATTGGATTTCTCTCTTGTTTTCAGGTACTTGAAGTCTCGATTCACCGTTGATATTCTGGGTTGCTTGCCTTGGGATTATATCTATAAGGTATTTTGTTTTGAATTCAATTCGTTGAGTTTCGCTTTTAGGAAAATGTGTTGAGAATGATTCGAAGAAACTTCAACTGTAGTTTCGGAAGATAAATTATCACAAAATAGAGGGATTCAATTTCTTTGAATTGAACTAGACTTCCCTCAAGATTAAACATTTACAATTGTCAAAGTTCAATTAAATCTCCTTGGAGCTGTTTATGTAAATCTGCCAATCTCTTAGGTGCATCCTTTTTTATAGTATCTTTAGCTTTACTATCTTATTCTTTACCGGTCATTTTGTTTGAATTAACTGCAATTGTCTTTACTATATAGTTCCAGCTAGTTCTTGAGACAATGGTTTAATATTGGTTTGACTATTTTGGTTCTAATGTTTTCTGAAATTATGATGTACAATACAAATCAATCTTAGTGTTTTAAAATGGTGTTCGAACCCCACATGTTGTTTTCAGGCTTCTGGGAGAAAAGAGCCAGTGAGGTACTTATTATGCATTAGGCTAAGTCGAGCTTGTAGAGTCACAGAGTTTTTTGAGAAATTGGAAAAGGATACTCGTATGAATTACATGTTTACGAAGATCGTAAAACTTTTCGTTGTTGAGCTCTACTGCACGCATACAGCTGCTTGCATCCTTTATTATCTTGCTACCACTGTCGAGCCATCTCAGGAAGGATACACATGGATAGGAAGTTTGAAGATGGGTGATTATAGCTATTCCCAATTTAGAGAGATTAATCTTTGGAAGCGTTATATAACCTCACTCTATTTTTCCATTGTTACCATGGCGACTGTTGGTAAGCATCTTTTGATCGTCGTATGTAACTGAATGTACGGAGTTACATTTAGCTATGACATTTTTTTCTTTCTTTCTTTTGTTTATTCAATAGATTGATTTGTTTGGTGTCTAAGAATTGAGCTTATCATGTGTGATAGATTAGTGAACTTAAACTTTCAATCTCTCTCTTGCTAAGGGTGAGGGCAATCATTAGATTGGACAAAGGACTGAATTGATTCAATTTTAGTAGCCCATAATGAAATGAATTTGCTGAATCACGGTACTTTCCCTCTAATGGTGGTACTGTGACTTGAATTTGATGTTTACCATTGGAACAAATTCTTTATCAGTGAATGGCCATAAAAGCTATGCAGGCAATTGCCATTTGTCACTAACCTACAATCTGCATTCACCCATCTTTCTTAGTGGAATTTCTTTGCAAGTTTTTTTCATGTTTTATTCACTGTTTCTTGAATTACAAAAAATGAAGATGGCTAGCCACATCTGTTGATTAGAAAAGATGTTGCATCAAGTGTTACGTAATTTCTCTATTAATAATGTATTCTAGCTGATGATGGGGGACCTGCATTCTTTTTTGTATAATCCGTACAACTTGGCTTGACTCTGTTAGCTGTTACGACCTTATAGTAGAGCCATTGAATAGTTTTTTTTCTTTTTGTTTATATGTAAATTTATGAGCTAATCTTAAATTTATTGTATGATAAAATAATTTTATTCTCATTATCAAAATCATTACTTTATTACTTCTTATATCTTTTTTTTTTAGGTTTGTGATCCTTTCTTTATTTGTTTCATTATTTTTTATTTTGGATGAAATTTCACACTCCTTTCTCTTTGAATGAATTCTTATAGATTTTATTGAAAGGAGATTGAATCCACTCATGCATATATATATTGACTCTCTTTCTTAATTTCTACAGGTTATGGAGATGTACACGCCGTCAATGTCAGGGAAATGATATTCATAATGATTTATATATCTCTGGATATGATTCTTGGTGCTTATCTGCTTGGTAATATAGCAGCTCTAGTAGTAAAAGGCTCAAACACGGAAAAATTTAGAGATAAGATGACCGACCTTATCAAATACATGAACAGAAACAAACTGGACAAACATACAAGCAAGAAAATTAAAGACCACTTACGGTTACAATTTGACCGGAGCTACACTGAGGCTTCTGGTCTTCAGGATATTCCAATATCTATTCGCCACAAGGTACTGATATGCATATACAAATACATATTTGTATCATGTATGTATGCTGCCTCTGATGAAAGATCAAAGACTGAAGATGTTCTATATGCTTTTTCTTTCCCACATGAACTCAAATTGTTTATCTAGGTTCCTCATGCTCCAATTTTTATACATGTTTATTGTTGATTCATGTTTTGTTTGTTTGATAAACACAATACATTTAATATGATTCTTGGGTGCTATTTTTGACTGTGAATTTAACACATGCTCCTCTAGTACATATTTCATTGTATAGTTAATTTCTCCAGAAAATTTGAAAGAGATATAAGTTGCATACACTATTTTTTCTTTTAATTTGTTCTGTTTCTGCAAGGAGTATTTACCAGAGTATAATTGTACCAATGTATAAAGATATCTCAATTTTTGGTATGCAGATTTCACAGAACTTATATGAGTCGTATATTAAACAAACTTCTCTTTTCAAGGGCTGCTCTACAGGATTCATAAAGCAGATTGTAAGCTATTCTTTTCCATATGTTATCTAGCTCTCAGAGTGTGAAGTAAGCATTGTAATATTCCTCTTGGATAATAATGTGAAACGGATACGCTTGATTAATTTCCAGCAACTAGTTTTTTTACCTTTCCTTTCGGCTGAAGTTTCCAATTGAGATTTGACATTACAGCTTTAACTTTCTAGACTGTTCCTTTAGATTTTTAGATCAATAGGTACTGCAACACATTATTGTTGGTTTGGGATCTTGTTTTCATTTTTAATTACATGTCTTGTGTTCAATTAAAAATTACGTTTGTAAAACTTGTGCTTCTTCTTGTTGAGTACAAATTAATTTATTTCCTATTTTTTACACGTTTCCTTTAAAGGTTCTTTAACAACTCCTTAAGTAGAACTAACTCCCAAAGACTAGCATATGAGAGGAGTGTGCCCAAGTGGGTATAGATTAATAAACAACCAACCGATCGTATACTTAGTGTAGGATTCTAACAATACTTTCATTTTTAATTACATGTCTTGTGTTCAATTAAAAATTACGTTTGTAAAACTTGTGCTTCTTCTTGTTGAGTACAAATTAATTTATTTCCTATTTTTTACATGTTTCCTTTAAAGGTTCTTTAACAACTCCTTAAGTAGAACTAACTCCCAAAGACTAGCATATGAGAGGAGTGTGCCCAAGTGGGTATAGATTAATAAACAACCAACCGATCGTATACTTAGTGTAGGATTCTAACAATACCCTGTACTTTTTGTTTTGTTTATTAATAAACAGTTTGTCTCTTCAAAAAAGAAACAATAATTGATTTTTCTGGTTTACCAGGCAATCAGTGTCCATGAGGAGTTTTTCCTTCCAGGAGAAGTGATCATAGAGCAGGGAAATGTAATAGATCAACTTTACATTGTATGCCATGGTGCGCTGGTATGAACCTAATTATTCCTACCAATATGACGTTGTACCTTTTTTTAATTTTTATTTTACATATCTTCATTACATCGTCTTCATTTTGATTGCACTTCTAAGTGTTTGGTAAAGATGCCATGTTTGAAAGCCTCATGAATAAAAAAACGTACTAGATAATTGATCTCCCTATTATTGTATTATATAAGAAGTAGATTTCGACAAGCAGCACTTCAAGAGTCAAGTACGCTTCCCACCGTTCCCAACAATGTCTGCATTTTTATGGCTTCACGAGTATCTCATTTCATGCCTTTATTTGTGTTAGCTATTTTAAAGTCTACAATCTCAACCTCCCTTATTTTTTATTTATTTATTTTGCCTTGGAAGTTAAGAAAGCCTTGATCATTTTTTTAGGTTGGGGTTTGTTACCATTCTTCGAATACAAACATACAACATTGGGGTTTTTCTCACATATGCGTGTTCTCTATTTATGTCTAGCTCTTAATTTAATTTGTATTGCCTTTATATGGATGTTTTTTCTCCCCAGTAGAATCTTATATGAAATGTATGCAGGAGGAGGTAGGGAATGATGAAGGTGATAAAGCCGAAGAGTTTTGTAGACAGCTACAGACCTATAGCTCATTTGGCGAGGTTTCTTTTCTTTGCAATACTCCTCAGCGTTATACTGTTGTGGCTCGTGAACTGTGTAGAGTTTTGCGACTCGATAAACATTCCTTTACTGAAATCCTAAAAATATACTTTTTAGATGGACGGATTGTATTGAACAACCTCCTCGAGGTATGCTATTTTTTTGTTATCTCTTTAGCATCCGTTGAAAAATGATTTTTACTCACCTGTTTCTTTGTTACAAACTGAAATTGTTCACTATAAAGAAAAACAAAAAAAATTGTTTTTTCGATTTTATTTTTGTCTACCAGATATTCTTACTGTGATGAGTCAAAATCATTATATAACATGTTTCCCAATTGGTAGGGAAAAGACTTAAGTATTCGAAAGAAGCTTTTGGAGTCAGATATCACAATTTACATTGGAACTCATGAACTAGAACTGGCTACAAGGGTTAACTGTGCTGCTTATGTCGGTGATCTTTATCGAGTAAAACGCATGATTGAAGCTGGAGCAGATCCAAACAATACAGATTATGATGGTAGATGTGCTTTGGTAAGAATTCGAGACTACTATGATAGTTTTTCTTTTTCCTCCTATTATGTGCATAGTATATATACTTCTAAGATATGACTTACTTTGGTCCTAACTATGTAAAGAGAGTCTTCCTAAATAAATGCAAGTGTTTTCTTGGTTTCTGGTCCATCTCATTGAGAACCTCTTCTCTCTCAATTTTGATTTTTCACTTTATCTGTTTCATAATAAACATTTTTTATTTCATTTAATATGTGCTTATGGTTGTTTTCTTGTTTGTTCATAGCATGTTGCAGCATCTAAAGGGTATGAAGATATTACCGCTTTCCTGATTGAACAAGGAGTTAATGTCAATAATACAGGTTGGCTTTTATATTATGTATGATTTTTCTCAAAATCTTCCGTATATATTATGTATTATCAAAAGAAATTTAGTAACAAATGTTAATCAACTTGTATACCAGATAATTTTGGAAACACTCCTTTACTGGAAGCCCTCAAGAATGGTCATGATCGAGTAGATTCATTGCTCACCAGTGCCGGAGCTGTCCTCACCATTGATGACACTGGTAGTTTTCTCTGCAGTACAGTTGCTAGAAGGGACCTGGATCTTCTTAAAAGGGTTTTGGCGAAGGACATCAATCCAAATGTGAAGAACTATGATCACAGAACACCACTCCACATAGCTGCTTCGGAAGGGCTATCTCAAATGGCAGAATTACTATTAGAAGCAGGAGCAACTGTTTTTTCCAAGGACAGGTACATTCTAAACTTATCTGGCTTGTGATGAGTAGAGCTCTTCGAGTCTCTTTGTGCTTTTCTGAACTGACGAAATCATATCCCTGTGATTTTTTTTTAATTTTCGAATTTTTTCTTTTATTGAGAGTTGGAAAAAGATTAATTTAGTGCATGTTGCTATTATTTCTGTTTTCGAGATTGATACACACAGCAGCTTAGAATGCATGACTATTTGTAGTGGAATAATTTTAATGTTGTTAAGATTTAGATTTTTAAACATTTTATTAAAACAATTCAATCCTTATTCGAGTGATTGAATTCGTTTGTTTTGTATTTTTTTCCCTTCATGTTTTTTAGAGTAAGTTGACTATAAAATTCCAGAGACTTGTTTGGAATGTTAGTACTGGTCTGTGTTGCAACATTCTCAAAACTAGAACAAGGTAGAAAAAAACAGGGAACATATTCTGGTATACATTGTTTTCGGAAAAGGAAGAAAACCCAGTGGAGGACTTCCGTACTGTTCCCGCACCGCATACCTGATTATTAGCTCCACCCATTCTTGCAGATGGGGAAATACTCCACTCGACGAAGCCCGAATAGGTGGCGACAAAAAGTTGATCAAGTTGCTTGAAGTTGCAAGATCTTCTCAGTTGTTGGAGTTCTCTGAATCTTATCAAGAAAATAAAGGTACTAAAGTAACATAACTTGAAAATAGTGAGACTTAACTGCAGATTTCTGGGAAATTTTCTACCAAGTTGGCTTCCATTGTTCTCTATCAGCATTTATAATCTGAGAAGTTCAAATACTTACAGAAATCACAGGTTCATTGTGATTTAACATTTTAACAGGGTCGGCCCAAGCAAATTTGGGGCCGTAGGCGAACACAAAAATTGTGGCTTTTTCTTTTAAGTTTTTTTTTTTCTTTCAAATTTTAACATTAATATAATTTGATGCATATTTTTTTCACCGGTAATTTAATGCATATTTTACGTTGGATATTTTTTTTTCTAACTCTAAACTATTACTTATAAAACTTAGATAGACTTACAAGAAATATGTCATTTTTCAGCCAATTATTTTTCTGTAAATAGTAAATTTTGGCATTTGATATAAAATAATTTAACACTAACAATGAGAATTTTAAAATAGAGATATTTTCTTGTGTTCTATTTCCTTTCTTGTTGTCTTTATCTTATTATTATTTTTATTATACTTTCCACACATTTATACGTGGTTTTACATTAGTCCTTTATTAGTATATATTATTTTTATATAAAATGTAATATATACATATATAGAATGATATATAAAAGATGAGACCTTTTATGTTCGGAGGCTTTAGGCAACTGCCTCACCTGCCTTAAGGTGAGGCCAGCACTGCATTTTAATGTTTCACTTATCATAAATATCTAAGCCAATAATATCTTAGACAAAAACCACTTATTTAATCCAGAACTTCTGGGCACCACATCCCAGAATGACTATGGGTCTGATTGGTAGTGAATCCAAATTCAATTTTATGATTTCTAAAACTAAAAAAAATGATAAGGCCCACATGAATATTTGATTGGCTATTTGTTTTTAAATTCTCAATCCAAATACTGATTCTAACTTTATGCTACAAAATAGAAAATTCTATTGTCACATTTTCTCCAAATCCATATCACTATATCCTACAAATCTATCACTTTTATATATTTTCAAAATTTCCCCCAATCACATATTTAGTTCTTTAAAATTCAAAACAGTTTACGGATTTTGAACCAATTACATTCTCAACAACATGTTGTAAAACTATAAATCCAGATGTTCATTTTAGAAACACACTTTTTGAAATGCAGTACTACAATCGCGAACTAATCAGAACCTATATTTTTTAAGCAACTACCTAGCTTCCTTTGTATTTGTAATTCACATACATTGATGATTTAAGTCAGTTTGTCATTAACAGATGGTACAAAGGAAATAGATGCCTCCACTCCATGACACTAGAAAGCAAGAGAAGTTGAGATGAAATGATCAAGTGGCTTTTTATCACCAAATGGGGTGAGCTTTTTTTTATTATTATTTTATTATTTTATTTTAAAAAAAAAGTGGGTTCAAAGAATTCTGCTAGGTGGTTCAGAAGGGGAAATGTTTAGGTTCCATTCTATTATGTAAAGAAGCTATTTATGATCATTTTATTTTCAAATGAATTACTGACAGGTTATGGTCTGAAAAATGTTACCTTTAGAAAGTTTTTATTATTGCTTCAAATTGACTCTTTTAAAATAATATTGAACAGCTACCATTATGTAATGTTGGAAAATTATTTTATCCTTGATATGTCAATTTAACTCGTGGGTGGGTAGGGTACCCGCGGGGAACATGACCCGTTCTGAACTGCTTTGTTTATATTGTAATTTATATTTTTAATATAAATATTATTAAAATTATTTAATATAATAATTTATATAAAAATATATATATTTATTAATGGTATAATTTATTATTTTTTAATTATTTTATATTAAAAAGTAATTAATTTTAGAAAGAAAAAAATCAAACATTTTTATTAAACTGTTACCCGATGGGCCCCAACCCCAAGACTGGAGGCAGGGACATCCCGACCCCACCTCGAATCAAGATTCTCTGTCAAATTAGTGTAGCTTATATTGTGTGAAACCAATGTAATTATGACACCTCATATTAAAACCTAACTTGTTGTCAAACAGCAGTAGCAGTTTTTTTATAAATGAAATATTAAATATAAAGTGTCACAATTACATTGGTTAGACATACTAATTTGACAGGAGATCTTGATTCCCTTGCCCCGTCCCGCTCCGTTTACATCCTTATCCCGCTCCGTTTACATCCCTACGTTAATTGCATGATTATACATCTCTCAATCTCAAATTCTGATTTTGTTCAAGAGGTTGAAAATGTAAACATTGTTTTTACGTTTAATTACTGATTTTTTTTTTTTTTGGTTACATACAATTGTAAAGTATCTACACTAATAACACATTTTAATATATTTACACTAAAGACCATCTCCATTGAAAAAGTAATAAATTTGGTACACAAAATGAACCGATCTTATTTTTAGCACAATAAAAAGTAACTAGTAACTACCGTTATTGATTGATAATAAATTAAATATTTAAAAAAAGTAATGATAATATTGTAACTAAAAAACATGTATTAAAGTCCCTCGTTAATGTTTAAGAACAATATTATAAATAAAATTAGTACATTTATTGATGATCTAAATTTTGATCAATTTTTGGGACAGTTTTACTAGTAAGGATTTTTTTTTTTTTTGAAGTGTGATATATTTTTATCAATTTCTTATTTCAAAATCACTATCAAATAAGCAACTCTATATAATAAAATTGACAATATCTGAATATAAAACTATATTGTTATTGAACACTTTAACCACGTGATTTCACAAACAAAAACAAAAAAAAACAAATATAGACCTATTTTTACTTTCATGTATGCAAAGAGTGAAAAACAAAAATGGTAGTAGAATCAAAGCAATAACATAGGGCATGTTCGGTAACTATTAAAAAAGTTATTTTTTATTTTTTTTAATAAAAGTCTGAAAAAACAGAATGTGTTTTCATAAATTGTTCGGTAATTTATTTTTACCGAACCTATTTTCTTACTGTTTTTTCAAATTTTTATTAAAAAAAATAAAAAACAATTTTTTTAATAGTTACCGAACATACACATAAAGTTTTATATATTTTAATTTAAAATAAAATGTATGAAATTCTATAAAAAAAAGTAATTGGTAGTGTTGTACATGTTTTCCACATTGGACACCTAGCACAAAATCCTTACATTACTTAACCTTCCACGATACTCGAGTACAGTTCTTGTCATTGTGGTTGCTATGAGAGGAGTACGACACTAACAATCATTATCTCTCGAGGAGCTAGTCGAGAGGTGATATGCCAAAGCCCCTCAAGTCATGATCAACTCATCAACCAAAGAGGCGCTCTGAAATCATGGACATCTGTTTGACACCCATTGGCTATAGGAGTCGTGCTGTTAATTTCGTACAAGCGACAAAAATTATGTCCTACGATGCCACGTGACATAGGGGACCATGCAAACCACCCTAACAGTGTGAGGGCACTTTTCCAATAAAGAAGTGGGCTTGACATCCTCGTATCAGGCCCGCCCGATATCAAATGGGACCCGCCATCCTATTTAATATAGAATATCTTCATTTATGTGATAACTGATTCCATTATAAAAAAAAGTAATTGTAATAAGTTTCAATTAATGAGTTTAACTCCTCATTCGCCTATAAATAGAGCTAGGACATTACTTGTAAAAGAATTCGAGTTTTTTCCAAGAAAACTTGAGTTTTGTAAATTCTTAATTTATAATACAAGTGACTCGTGGACTAGTATTTAATTTTCGTTTTCTTCAAGCATTCTTATAATATTATTAGTGACCAAAAAAAGCTAGTCAACAAGTAGCATAAATACCAATTTTTATTTTATTTTATTATAGTTATCGACTCATTTTTTTTGTTAAGAAAAATATTCAATATTAACAAAATAGTGATTTGGTTACTACTTTTTCTATATATTTTTTAATTGATTACTTTATGAACACGTGTGAGTTGCTTCTTAGTATGAGTTTCTTATTAATTCTAATAATAAATTGATACGTGTTCAATTAAATTATTAATATAAAAATAATAATAAAAATAATTACGAAATCAATGTTCTAATAACATTGATATTTTTCACCTAAAGAAAATTAATAGAATATAATACAGGGTAGGTAACCTTTGATATTCTCTGTTTTTGTAAAATATTATTTTGATACTTTCTGTTTTCAATAATGTTCATATAGTACACTGTATTTTAAAATCGTACATATTTGATACCCTAAACTCAAATTTAATTAATAAAATTTTATCAATTTAATCAAACTGCTGTCAATTATTTAAATTACTTAATTACATATAACTGATGATAGTTTGATCGTATTGACAATATTTTATCTATCAATTCTGAGTCTAAGATATCAAATATGTATAATTTTAAAATATAAAGTACCGTATAAAAATTATTGAAAAAAGAAAGTACCAAAATAATACTTTGTAAAAACATAAGATAATGTGTAAATTCCCTATAATATAATATAACATAATTATGCCACAATATTTATTGTTCTATATTCTCCCATTACTCTATTTATTTTCAACTGTAGCTCCACTTACCTTAAAACAAAAACAAAAAAAGTGACGTCATGTACGGACAAGACGACGTCACTACAAAAATGGAACGACGATGACGATGACGATGATGATGGTGATGGTGATGGAGATATAATAATGGGGAGCAGACCCATTCTATTACATTCTCTACGGATTCCTCTCCCAACCACGATCGCTCGATCCCAACGTCTTTACAGTCCCAGTATTCGCTGCCACGCTCAATTTCACGGAATGGGTTTGGATTTCCTCGCCAAGAAGCCGTACTCACCTCCTTCATGGGCCACTCATCTCAACCCCATACCTTCTCACTCCTTCTCTCTCGGCCATGTAAGTCGATATTTTATTTTTACCAAATGGGTTTTCTATTCTAGTCTCTTTTCTCATTGCTACTTGATTCTCTTGTCAGCTTCCTACTCCGATTCACAAATGGAATCTTCCTAATCTGCCTAACAACACTGAAGTTTGGTTAAAGGTATTTTCTTTTCTTCGTTTTCTTTTGTGGGTGCATTTTGATATTCTTCAATGTTGGTTTCTCTGAAAATCTTATCTTTTTGTGTTAAATCTTATCTGGTATTGTAGTGAGTTCAGTGGTGTTTGAAATTGAGTTATTTTGATACCCATTTGTATTGCTTTTAGCTATTATAATTGTGGAAAAGACCTCAAGGATTGCATAGTAGAACTAATCAGATTAAAGTACAATTTTTTTATATTTTTAAATGATCTTTCTTTACTTATGTTTAGGATGGATTGAAATAATCTGGGGATTTTTATATTTTAATTTAATTTGAGGGACTCTCTTCTCCTGCCTTTATTGGCTTCCTTTTTGGGCCAAAGATTCTTTTTCTAGTGTAAAGTATGTGATTCAATTCATGGAGAGGGTATCTTGTGCTATGAATTGGATACTTTTATTCAAGCATTGTTGTAGGTGCTTCTTTGATTTCTTCTTCACTTTATTAGTTTATACTGACAGAAATATTTGCCGATATCTAGCGTGATGATCTTTCTGGGATGCAATTGAGTGGTAACAAAGTCAGGAAGTTGGAATTCTTGCTGGCAGATGCTGTAGAACAAGGTGCTGATTGCATAGTAACAATTGGAGGAATCCAAAGCAACCACTGCCGCGCAACAGCTGTGGCTGCGAGATATCTGAATCTCGACTGTTATCTTATACTACGCACCTCTAAGGTCGATAATTTCGTTTTAGAGTTCTTTGTGCTCTTTTGTTTATTGGTTTTTCATTTTTGTTTTGTTTTGTTTTTTGATTTACTTAGGTATTTGTGGACCAAGATCCAGGATTGACCGGCAATCTCTTGGTGGAGCGGCTAGTTGGAGCTCAAATTGAACTAATTTCAAAAACAGAATATGCAAAAATTGGGAGTGTGGTTCGTTATTTTTGTCTTGAAAATAATGTTAAGCTTATTATTAGCCATGCTTTACTATTTGAAAAACTCTTTTCCTCTTAACTTGTTTCATTGCATCATTATCTTTTTTATTCTTTAATCAGTAAAACAGCAACCACAAAGTGATAAATAAAAAAAGAATAGTTAGGCATGTGAGTTTGCTCCAGAATTATGTATATTTTAATGCATGAGATATATATTTTGATATTGGTATGTAATTAACATAACCATATAATTTGATTCATGTATAAATTTGATTTCTCAGGCTCTTACCAACCACCTCAAACAAAAGCTGATAAGTGAAGGGAGGAGGCCATATGTCATTCCTGTTGGTGGATCAAACTCCTTAGGAACTTGGTTAGATTGGGTTACTGTCCTTTACTTATCATCATATTTGATTGCATTAATTGAATGCAATGATTTTCACAGGGATATTAGATTTCAGTAGGTTGAAATGATAACCTTCTTTTGAATCTTCATTTTTCTAATTAAGTTTTCTCTGCCAAAAATAAAAGATAAAAAATTTGTTTTAAGCCGTATTTTGTAGCCACAAATGTCACTCTAGTAACGTTTGTTTTAGTAACCTCTTGATTTTCCTTAGAAATTTGATAGAATATTCACATTGGTTTCAGTTTTTGTTCAATATTATCTGCTTTACTTTTTTTTACTGTTTCTCACAGGCTATAGTTTTGGGGTCTCTGGTGATTATATTCTCATATGGGTCAATGTCCTTGTTTGCCTGCATAGTTGGATGTGTGTATCCGTTCGTCTTGCATTAGTTCTCTTAAACTACCATGCATGTAATTCTTTCAAGTTACCTTCTGCATTCAATTTTCCTAACTGTACTTTTTAAAGTATCATAGAAGATAAGATGCATCTCTTGTCATTCCGAAATTCAATTATCTGACTTTACTCTATTCAGGGGCTATATCGAAGCAGTTCGAGAGCTTGAGCAGCAACTCAAAACTGGGAACGCTGATGTAAATTTCGACGACATTGTTGTAGCTTGTGGCAGGTATTATTCTTACCATCTGTTACTATGGGCACTTCAACTCCAATTTTCATGTTACATGTATGAGCAGTGACATCTACAACAATTGGACTCCTCTTACTTGGTTCAATTCCGTTAATAAACGATTTCATTTCCATAAAAAGAAGAAAAAAAGGAAAATCTTAGTCCTAGATATTCGTTGTGATCAGAGTACGAGGGCTGAATTCTAACTGCATTTTCTGTCTATCAGTGGCGGTACAATTGCTGGTCTCTCATTGGGATCATGCTTGAGCTCGCTCAAGGCAAAAGTATGCACCTTTTCTGTAGATTTACTTTCATTATGTAGCGACTCGTCTAGTGTAATCTAACTAGAATCCAATATGTATTTCAGGTTCATGCATTCTCTGTTTGTGATGACCCCGATTACTTCCATGACTTTGTTCAAGGCCTACTCGATGGCCTTGAAGCTGGTGTCGACTCACGTAATATTGTTAACATACAAAATGTGAGTCTATTGGACTAGCTTAGAACTAAAGTTTTATTGATATTGTTAAGAGTCTTGCTTTTTGTGTCACCTGCTTTCCTTTGGAAGTTGAGATAACCAAATATGACCAAGTACTCTCACTTTATTGTCATTCGACTATGGCTTTTTTTTTTTTGATACATTGGGTATTATAACCCCTCCTCCTCTCACACACACTCACACACCCAACTACTTGAGCTAGCCACATCAAGTGTGCAATCAGATTAAAGCTGTTGCAATTATATTTGTCGGTCGCTTTCCTTTGCGCGAATGATTATGTTTGCAAAATTACTCTATCAATGAGCTTGTAGAATAGATAAGAGTGTATCGAGTTTTCGCCTTACACTTAATGCATCAATCTTGAACAGACACACAAGTTCAATGATTCACTCTTGAATTGTTTGGATCTTATTCCGACAGGCCAAAGGTATAGGATACGCAATTAGTACTCCAGAGGAGCTTAAATTTGTTACAGACATTGCTGCAGCCACCGGTGTTGTTCTCGACCCTGTTTATAGGTTTGTATGAATCCTTCTTTCTTTACATTTTTCCTTTCTGCGATTAGAAGATAAATGAAACATTATATTCTTTCTTACTTTTCAGTGGGAAAGCTGCTTATGGATTGTTGAAAGACATGAGCGAGCATCCGAAGAAGTGGGAAGGGAGAAAGGTCCTCTTCATACACACCGGCGGGTTGCTGGGGTTGTATGAAAAGGCTGAGCAGATGGATTCGCTCGTAGGAAATTGGCGTCGAATGGACGTGCCTGAATCTGTTCTGCGGGAGGATGGTATTGGAAAAATGTTCTGAGAAATAGCAAAACAAATACTTCAAAATGGTTGCACCATGTTTTACTAATAGACCTCAATATGTATAATGATAGAGATGTCTTTAAGGTCCACACTAAAGATACATTCTAAATAAGTACGTTCTATGCTTTAAATTGTTATTATTATTATTATTGCAATGATAGTCATAGAATGTTGGAAGATAATTTTCCAAGCAAATGGCAAAATGGAAGCTATTGAGATGATCTTATACAAAAATATTTATAGACAACATCTTTAGTAATATGCTCAATTCAAAATTAGAGAACATAAGAATTCTCTTGATAAGGAAGATAAGTTTTAATCATTGAATAATGGGGCCTAGTATGAAATATTACTCACTTTGGAATTCTATAGGGATTCTTAGTTGAGGTGAAAAGTATTTGGTTGAGGTGAAAAGTCATCTCAAACAATTTGCAGATTTATTTTTTTATTTGAAAGAGAACAATCTGCAGATTATGGCATAAAACGGATTTCGCAAGAACAAAATACACTTGTTGATGTTCTTGCAAAGTTTGCTACACATAAAAACAGTGTGATCCTACTTTGTTTAGTAAATTTGAATTTGAATAGTTTAAAACATTTTTCACAAACTATATTTATATATATATATATATATATATAAAAGAAATGCACTCAAACATTACACGTAGTAATGTGACATTCACTGCTTTTTAAAACGTAAGTCTAAATTTTGATAAATGTAACTGGTTAGACTAAACTGCAACGTATAATGTTTCGATGTATATTTTAAGTGCACATATCATTATCTATATATAAAAAAAATTAGATCGGAACCTGAGACGACTGATGAATAATGCACTTATTGGTCCGACAAGTGGTACATATGCATGCGAAATACATTCATTTCCCAATGTACCATGCATGCATGCAAACCAAGTGGCACATATGCATGCATGCAAAATACAATCATTCAAAATGATACATATTTTACAATATATATTTGAAATTTAAAGAAATATACAGAGCATTGGGAGCTAATTAGCAACTCTTAACAAATTACAATACCAATCTAGGAAAACCATATAACTAAAACTTGTTGAACAAAACAAAGAAAAAGAAAAAGAAATCCTATATTCTAGGATGATATTTTGATTGGTCCAACAGAAAATGCAAGAAGGATAAAGATGTAGAAAGTAAAAGATCAAGACTACATACATTTCTTATTTTTCATATTAAATCATAGATTGTTACATCACTATATATATATACAAGGGATTATCTATTTAATCCCCCAAATACAATCAATATTATGTTCACACATTACACCTAATATAATAATAAATATAAAATCATCTATTAATGGCAAAATATTTGTGTCAATCTCAAAAGAAGCTATAAAAATGGTGTCTTTACCGTTCCAATTTTCACTGCCACACTCTCAATTTCAGAAAATGGGTTTGGATTTCTTGACTAAGAAGCCATACTCCCCACCTTCATGGGCCTCTCATCTCAATCCCATACCTTCTCACACCTTCTCTCTGGGCAATGTAAGTAGATTTCTTTACCAAAAGGATTTTCATCTTTCTAGTCTTTAATCTTTCTCATTACTACTTGCTTGTTTCTTTTACCACAGCTTACTACTCCCATTCACAAATGGAATCTTCCTAATTTGCCTAACAACACTGAAGTTTGGTTGAAGGTATTTTTTAATTTTAATTTGTTTTCTTCTTGTTCCCTTTTGTGGGTGCATTTTGATAGTCTTTTTATCCTATTCTAATATGATGTTATGCTCTGGTTCATCATTGTTAGGTTTTGTCTGAAATTGTTACCATTATTTTGTGTTAAATCTCCCATGGTATAGTTGTGAGTTGATGACCATGTCAAGAATTGAATTGCAGAGCTAATTAGCAAAAAAAGTTTATTTTTTTTACTAATGATCTTTCTTTTTAGGATGGATTAAAATAATCTGGGGATTTTTTATTTTTTGATTTATTTTGAGGGAGACTTCTTCTCCTGCCTTTATTGGTTTCCTTTTTTTGACAAAGATTCTTTTTCTGGTGCAAAGTATGTGATTCAATTTATGAAGAGGGTATCTTCTGCTATGAATTTGATACTTTAATTCATGCATTGTTTTAGATGATTCTTCAGTTTTTTAGTATACACTGACAGAAAATATTTGCTGATATATATAGCGTGATGATCTTTCTGGGGTGCAATTGAGTGGTAACAAAGTCAGAAAGTTGGAGTTTTTGCTGGCAGAAGCTGTAGAACAAGGTGCTGATTGTATCATAATAATTGGAGGCATTCAAAGCAACCACTGCCGCGCAACTGCTGTGGCTGCGAGATATCTGAATCTCGACTCTTATCTCATACTACGCACCTCTAAGGTCGATGATTTCGCTTTAGAATTCCTTGTTTCTTTTGTTCTGTTTGCATTTTTATTTCTCTTCAAAGTTGTTGAGCTTTTGTTTTGTTTCGATTTTACTCAGGTTTCGGACCAAGATCCAGGATTGACAGGCAATCTTCTGGTGGAGCGGTTGGTTGGAGCTCATGTTGAACTCATTTCAGAAACAGAATATGCAAAAATTGGGAGTGTGGTTGGTTATTTTTGTGTTAAGCTTATCATTAGCCATGCTTTGCTTTTTGAAACACTCTTTTCCTTCATTGCATCATAAAATGAGATAAATATCTTGATGTTGGTGAGTAATTAACATAACTGTATAGTTTGATTTCATATATAAATTTTTGCTCAGGCTCTTACCAACCAACTCAAAGAAAAGTTGATAAGTGAAGGGAGAAAGCCATATGTTATTCCTGTTGGTGGATCAAACTCCTTAGGAACCTGGTTAGATTGCTTTACTGTCATTTAAATAAAGATTATCTCACAAGTTATCTATGGAAGATAGTTATAACTCTTGTCATTCCAAATTCCAATTATCTGACTTTACCCTATTTAGGGGCTATATTGAAGCGATTCGAGAGATCGAGCAGCAACTCGAAACTGGGAATGCTGATCTAAAGTTTGATGACATTGTTGTACCTTGTGGCAGGTAATTAGACTTCAAAAGAAACCTTAGTCCTAGGTATTCTTTGTGATCATCGTTCGAGGACCGAATTCTAACTGCATTTTGTTTCTATCAGTGGTGCTACAGTTGCTGGTCTCTCATTGGGATCATGGTTGAGCTCTCTCAAGGCAAAAGTATGCTTTTTTTCTGTGGATTTACTTTCATTATGTAGTGACTCTTCAAGTGTAATCTAACTAAAATACAATATGTATTTCAGGTTCATGCATTCTCTGTTTGTGATGACCCTGATTACTTCCATGACTTTGTGCAAAGCCTACTTGATGGCCTTGAAGCTGGTGTTGACTCACGTGACATTGCTACCATACAAAATGTGAGTCTCTATTGGACTAGCTTAGGACTAAAGTTTATGTTGATATTGTTTAGAGTCTTGCTTTTTGTGTCACCTGCTTTCCTTCTCACTTTTTCGCCGTTCGACTTTGGTTTTCAACTGTTGTGCATTCGGTTTCAGTGTGCAGTCAGATTTAAGCCGTTGCAATCATATTCGTCGGTCTAGTACTATACTCTGCAAAAAAAAAAAGTTTTCAAAGCTTTTCCTTAAATTAGAAAGTGAGGCAGAAAATAATGCAAGTGCACATACCATTCTGTGTGCAAAATTACCTTCTTGCAGGCTTATTCACAACTCTATCAATAAGGTTGTAGAATAGATAAGCGTAACGAGTTTTCACCCGAGAGGGGTAACTCAAATGGTCAGACATGTGGTTTGTTCCCACAAGGTCTGAGGTTCGAGTTCCCCCTCGATACCTACATAGGCCTAGTAAAAAAAAAGTGTATCGAGTTTTTGGCTTCGCTTGATGCATCTATCGCCCATAAATTTTTTGTACTTTAACAACACACAAGTTCAATCATATTCGTCGGTCTAGTACTATACTCTGCAAAAAAAAAGTTTCCAAAGCTTTTCCTTAAATTAGAAATTGAGGCAGAAAATAATGCAAGTGCAGATACCATTCTGTGTGCAAAATTACCTTCTTGCAGGCTTATTCACAACTCTATCAATAAGGTTGTAGAATAGATAAGCCTCTCGAGTTTTCACCCGAGAGAGGTAACTCAAATGGTCAGACATGTGGTTTGTTCCCACAAGGTCTGAGGTTCGAGTTCCTCCTCGATACCTACATAGGCCTAGTAAAAAAAAAGTGTATCGAGTTTTTGGCTTCGCTTGATGCATCTATCTGTACTATGCTATTATGCATCTATCGTCCATAACTTTTTTGTACTTTAACAGCACACAAGTTCAATCATATTCGTTGGTCTAGTACTATACTCTGCAAAAAAACAAAAGTGCACATACTATTCTGTGTGCAAAATTACCTTCTTGCAGGCTTATTCACAACTCTATCAATAAGGTTGTAGAATAGATAAGCATAACGAGCTTTCACCCGAGCGAGGTAACTCAAATGGTCAGACATGTGGTTTGTTCCCACAAGGTCTGAGGTTCGAGTTCCTCCTCGATACCTACATAGGCCTAGTAAAAACAAAGTGTATCGAGTTTTTGGCTTCACTAGATGCATCTATCATCCATAACTTTTTTGTACTTTAACAACACACAAGTTCAATGATTGACCACTCTTGAATTGATTAAATCTCATCTTCTGACAGGCCAAAGGTATGGGATATGCAATTAGTACTCAAGAGGAGCTTAAGTTTATTAAGGACATTGCTGCAGCCACCGGCATTGTTCTTGACCCTGTTTATAGGTTTGTATGAATCCTTCTCCTTTTACATTATTTTCTTTCTATAAGTTAAAACATGATTTTCTTTCTTACTTTTCAGTGGGAAGGGTGCTTATGGATTGTTGAAAGACATGAGCGAGCATCCGGAGAAGTGGGAAGGGAGAAAGATCCTCTTCATACACACCGGCGGGTTGCTCGGGTTGTATGAAAAGGCTGAGCAGATGGCTTCTTTGGTAGGAAATTGGCGTCGAATGGACGTGCCTGAATCTGTTCCGCGCGAGGATGGTATTGGAAAAATGTTCTGAGAAATAGCAAAACAAATACTGCAAAATGGTTGCACCATAAATAATTATTATTATTATGATGATGATTATTATTATTGAGATGATTATTAGAGAGCATAATAATTATCTCTTGATGTTGTTTGAAAGGGAAAGAGTCAACCAATTCTAATGGCGTAGGTAGATAATAAAGTCAGGTGGGCAGATGTTGCTCTAATCATTATTTAAAATTAAAAGTAGAATTTTGTTTCTCTCTCAGGTTCAAGTTATAATTATTGAATAATGAGGAGTAGTATGAAACATTAGGATTAAGATTAACTAGAGAGTTACAAATGAACCATCTGAAAATCTATAGTGATTCTTGCTTGGTTGTCTACAAGGTTAAAAGGGAATTAGTGGTCTCTCCTAAAAAAAATTGTTAAAAACCATATGAAAACAGATTGAATATAATCCTATAAATATAATATATGGCACTACAATTAGAATGAACTTCTAATTTAACTATAATATGACACGTATAATACACACTACAACAAAACTTAAAACCATGTGATTAAATAAAGGTAATTTGAGAAGTCTCATGATAATAATCAGTGAAGTTCAACTATATTTAGTGTCTAATTTTAGTTAACCACGTAGTTCTCGACTTTTACCGTCAGCACATCACTTCCAAACTCACTGTAAAAAATTATTGGGGTTGGATATAGCTATAGATGGCAAACTCATATCAACTCTTCAGAAATAAACAATTAAATAGAACAGAATCTCCAATGCATCAATTTTTACCTGCATGCCATGCTTTAACATTACTTTATTCCATTATAAAAAAAAAGTAGTTGCATAGTTGAACTTGAAGATGAATAAAACAGCTTCTAATCCAATAATCTTTTTACCTATTGAAATACAAATCATAATATACATTTGTAGCTCTTAGACACTGGAATCTTGTTCTATAGGTAAGTATCTGAATCACCATGAAAACAAACGAAGAAAAAAAATAGAGGGTGTAGCTGACCGTTGCAGAAATCTTGAACCAGCGCAGCTTCCAATTCTTCTGATGCCATGCCCGCAAGGCTAAGTTCGCCCCCAAAAGAATTCGACTCGGAAATTAAAATTGCTATGCTGTAAGTGCTACTGGTAAGAGCTTAAATTAGAAGCTCAAAGAAAAGTGCTACTAAAGAACTCTACCCTGCCGTAACCTTATTAGAGTGTCGCCGATGTCAGGGCTTGTTGTCCCTCTAGTCTGCAAAAGCTAGTTCACAAACTAGAGCAAGATGATCGCTTCCCCATTTCTGTCAAGTAAAATGTAAACTTGATTAAGGATCTGTGTCTGAGATACCTAACATAATTATCAGCCATGAATCCAAGACAATTTGATCCAGTTAAAATATTTTAAAAGATCCCAGTTAGCTTTTTTAGTTTCCCTGCATAATTGATGGGCTGTCAGGCTTGCCTTTTGCCAATGAAAGGCAAGTAAAATTCTTGCAAAACCTAATAGATTTCTTACTCAGAGTCCAGAGACAACCCTGGTCAGAAAAATCAATAAGAAAACAACACGACAATTGGCAAGGACACTGTTAGGCTTTTCCTGCAAAATTGGTTAGTTGGCAGCTATGGAAATATCACAGAACCAGAAAAAAATAAAGAATGACAGAGAAATGAGAAAATTCTGTATGTGTGTATTGATTTCTAGGAATTCGAGAGCCTAGACCTCTCCACATTACAATAATCTCCACACCCCACACAAAGGTTCTCAACCTTGGCTAAATACCCCAGCCCCATACAAACTTATCGTATTCCTCACCACAAACTAACTCAGCTCCTCTAACGGATTCTAACCCCCCCACAACTAATTATCCTCTACAGCCCTTTCCTTGCTACGTCCCTTATACCTTCGGCTGTACACAAAAGTTAATGGTGGTCTATCAATACCACCCGCCCGGAGTCTCACCTTGTCCTCAAGGTGAAAATGAGGGAATTGGTCTTGTATTACCCGAAAATCTTCCCACGTTGCTTCAAATTCTGGCAGCTGAGCCCATTTAATCAACACTTGGGGGGGCGTTTTATGCGAGCCTGGCTTCACGTCTAACACCTCCTCTGGTTCCAGCAGCCATTCCAGCTCCTCCGTGAGTCCCGCAGGCAAGTTAGAGGCCTGTTGTTGAGGTCCCAGCGCAGCTCTCAACATGGAAATGTGAAACACAGGATGAATTGCAGCATCCTGGGGTAGTTGTAAGCGGTATGCCACTGCCCCAACGCGTTCAATGATTGGAAATGGTCCAAAGAAACGGGGAGCTAACTTTTCATTGAGACGCTTGGCCACGGAACGTTGTCGGTATGGTCGAAGCTTCACATAAACAAGATCACCCACTTTAAATTCAATGTCCCTTCGTTTCCTATCCGCTTGCCTCTTCATAATCTGCTGAGCCTTGTGCAGATTCTGTTTGAGTAGGCTGAGGACATCATCTCTGTCTTTTAAGTTCTTCTCCACTGCTGAAACTTGGGTACTATTGTGTTCAAAAGGAATCAAGGCTGGAGGATCCCTGTGGTAGACCGCTTTAAATGGAGTCATCCCCGCCGAGACGTGAAATGTAGTGTTATACCAATACTCCGCCCAAGGCAACCACTTGGCCCATTTGCTGGGTTTTGTGCTAACAAAACAGCGAAGATAAGTTTCTAAGCATCTGTTCACCACCTCCGTTTGTCCATCTGACTGTGGGTGATAAGCGGTACTGCGTTTCAATAGTGTACCCTGCAAACGGAATAGTTCTTTCCAGAATAAACTGAGAAAAATCTTATCTCTGTCCGAGACAATAGAACGTGGAATACCATGTAACTTCACCACTTCCCTGACGAAGATTCCAGCCACTGTAGCCGCTGTGAATGGGTGTCTCAATGGGATAAAATGCCCATATTTTGTCAATCTATCCACTACCACCAAAATAGAGTCGAACCCATTGGAATATGGTAGCCCCTCGATGAAATCCATCGAAACATCCTCCCAAATCTGATCTGGAATCGGCAGAGGCTGAAGGAGACCAGCTGGAGTTTGAGCCGCTGTCTTGTTCAGTTGACAAATGCTGCATTCTGCCACAAACTTCTGAATATCTTTCCTCATTCCTGACCAGTAAAGGTCGGCTGCCATGCGCTGAAAAGTGCGAAAAACTCCCGAATGTCCCCCCAACGGGCTGCTGTGATATTCCTGCAAAAGAAGAGGAATGAAAGGAGATGTCGCTGGTAACACCAATCTGCCTTTAAACTTTAAACAGCCCTGTACAAGTGAATATCCTCCATTGTGGCGGCCCTCCTGCAGCTCTTGGAGTATTTTAGCTAAACCGGGGTCGGATGCTTAGTGGGACTGCAAATCTGGTAAGGAAATCACGCTGGGAACTGAAACAGCAGCTAAAATAACCTCACTGTGCATGCGGGAAAGTGCGTCGGCAGCTTTATTTTCTAACCCCGGCTTGTATTGGATCGCAAAATCGTAGCCCAAAATCTTCGTTAACCATTTTTGATGCTCGGAAGCCATCAAACGCTGCTCCAATAGATACTTTAAACTTCGCTGGTCCGTTCTAACAATAAATCTGTGGCCCAATAGATAGGGTCTCCATTTCTGAATTGCAAGCACTATTGCCATTAACTCGCGCTCATATACAGATTTTGTTCTCCCCCTTGAAGATAATACTTGACTGAAAAACGCAATGGGCCGCCTGTTTTGCATAAGGACTGCCCCTAACCCGGATCCCGACGCATCTGCTTCAATAATAAAAGGCGCTGAAAAATCTGGTAATGCGAGTACGGGCACTGAACACATAGCTTGTTTAAGGGCTGTAAACGCTGCCTGAGCCTCGGGGGACCAGCCAAACGCCTCCTTTTTTAGTAAGTCAGTAAGAGGTCGCGCAATACTCCCATATCCTTTGACAAATTTCCTGTAGTACCCAGTTAAACCCAGAAAACCTCTCAAACCTTTCACTGTTGTCGGAATAGGCCAGTTTTCCATGGCAGCCAGCTTGCTGGGGTCCGCCGCCACCCCCTTGCCTGAAATCAAATGCCCGAGATACTCCACTTGAGTTTGCCCCACCAAGCACTTCTTCTTATTAGCGAACAGTTGGTGCTGATTTAATCTGTCCAAAACCAGCTCAAGATGCTTTGTATGCTCACTAAGGGACCTGCTATATATCAAAATATCGTCAAAAAAAACGAGGACAAATTTACGCAAAAATTCGCGAAACACCTCATTCATCAACCCTTGAAAGGTGGCCGGCGCATTCGTAAGTCCAAAGGGCATAACTAGGAACTCGTAATGCCCTTCATGTGTGCGGAAAGCTGTCTTCTCCACATCACAGGCAGCCACCCGGATTTGATGATAACCCGACTTCAAATCCAACTTAGTAAAAATCTGGGCACCATGGAGCTCATCCAAGAGTTCATCGATGACTGGAATAGGGAATTTATCGGCGATTGTTTCCCTATTGAGCGCCCTATAGTCAACGCAGAACCTCCAACTACCGTCCTTCTTCCGAACCAACAAAACGGGGCTCGAAAAGGGGCTAGAACTCGGCTGAATGATGCCAGCCTTCAACATATCAGCCACCAATTTTTCTATTTCATCCTTCTGAGTCTGTGCGTAACGGTATGGCCTTACCGAAATAGGACCTGCCCCTTCCTTAAGTGTTATGCGGTGCTCGCGAGTTCTAGATGGCGGTAACCCCGACGGCATAGAAAAAACAGATGCATATCGCTGCAAAACAGCTTGTAACTGCGCTGGAATTGCTTCAGTGGGACTCACTGCCTCCTCCTGCAGATTATTCAACTGAACCCAAAACCCCACTCCTTCGTGTTCCACTGTATAAATCATACCTTTCAGCGAGATGGGGGACTTACAAAGACTCGGGTCTCCATGTAATGTGATCCACGTACCCGCCATTTCGAATCGCATCACCATAGTCTTCCAATTAACCTCCATGTTCCCCAATGTTTCAAGCCATTTGATGCCCAAAATGACGTCTGCTCCACCTAACTCAAGAGGCAAAAAATCTGTGACCACCGTCACCGCACCCAGATCCAGTTCAACATGAGCACAAATCCCCTCTGGTCTGACTTTACCACCGGTACCCAGCAATATTCCATAACACGAAGTTGGGCTGATCGGTATTCTCGCTGCCTCCACCACCGCTGTGGAGATGAAGTTGTGCGTGGCTCCGCTATCAATCAAGACCGTGACTGGGTTCGATGCTATACAGCCGGCCAATTTCAAAGTATGGGCAAATGAGATACCGACTAAGGAGTTCAAGGACAAGGTTGCGAGAGTTTCTTCGGACCCTTCCGTTTGGCTGGCATCCGGAGATGGTGGCGGTGATTCTGTGAGTGACTGGTCTTCCTCATCATCCATGGTTAACAAAACTTGCAAGAGTTTCTGGTCGCACTCGTGGCCACGATGAAATTTCTTGTCGCACTTAAAACACAGTCCCTTCGTCTTCTTCTCTTGATACTCAGCTTCGGAGAGGCGGCGAACGAGGGGTGGCCGACTGAATTTCGAGGGTCCCAACGCTGCGGTGGTCGGAGCTGGGGTCGCCGAGGACGATGGCGCGACATGGGCGGCTCGCTGGAATGACTGAAGCACGTTCGGTCTTGGTGGAAAGATTGGGCTCAAGTTGGGCCGATTATTGGAAGCCCTAGGAGGCTGACCCGTTGCAAGCAGGAGGTGGCCTTCTTCCACCCGTTGGGCTGTATCCATGATATTAGCCAAGCCCACGGGTTGTAGGATGTGCAAAGCCCCACGAATATCTTCTCTAAGCCCTTTTACGAAGCTCCCTTCCAATATATGATCGGGAACGTCTGGAACCCGTGATGCCAGAGCCTCCCAACGAAGACGGTAGTCTCTGACTGTTGAAGTCTGAGACAGTGACATGAACTCCTCCGAAATCGAACCCACCGGAGTAGCTCGGAACCGCTGTAAGAGTAGTGTTCGCAACGTAGCCCATGAAGATATAGGTCGTCTCTGGTTTTCCCACTGAAACCAGGTGAGCGCATCGCCATCTAAGCCCACAATCGCTGCCTCAAGCATCATCGATTCCGACATCCTAGAGAGGAGAAAGTATCGTTCAACCTTGTAAATCCATCCTTCTGGATTTTCTCCAGAAAATATTGGCAGCTCCAACCGTGGTGGTCTGAAATCGTGGCCCTGTTCCGAGGTGAAAGAAAACGGATCGGCTGGGTTCAATGGTGGTTGGTGCGGCGGCGGAGCCGATCCCGGTGTGGACGAGGAAGGTGGCGGAATTGGTGGGGATCCGACTGTCGGAATGGGCGAGGATTCACCATCCAGTGCTCGTTGATGCCGATCGGCACTGGCAGCGGCTGTCTCCGTTGGATTCTTCTTCGATACTTGCAACAGATGGGCCAAATGAGTAACTAAGAAGTCCATCTTCTTTTCCATTTCAGGCAGACGTTGGATCTCTGTTTTCAGGAGGTCAATTTCCTTGGGCAATTGGAGAAAATCCGTTCTGACCTCAGTGAGCCCCCGCTGAAATTCAACTTGTACAGCTTCCAATTTCTCTTCCCAGATCTCCATTGGATTGTCAGCTCTCTTTGGTCCCATAGTAGACCGATTGGCTCTGATACCAATTTGTTAGGCTTTTCCTGCAAAATTGGTTAGTTGGCAGCTATGGAAATATCACAGAACCAGAAAAAAATAAAGAATGACAGAGAAATGAGAAAATTCTGTATGTGTGTATTGATTTCTAGGAATTCGAGAGCCTAGACCTCTCCACATTACAATAATCTCCACACCCCACACAAAGGTTCTCAACCTTGGCTAAATACCCCAGCCCCATACAAACTTATCGTATTCCTCACCACAAACTAACTCAGCTCCTCTAACGGATTCTAACCCCCCCACAACTAATTATCCTCTACAGCCCTTTCCTTGCTACGTCCCTTATACCTTCGGCTGTACACAAAAGTTAATGGTGGTCTATCAGACACTTGTGAATAGATCATACATTTCATAATATATATAAAAAAGATTAATTGTAAATCTCTCTCATAAAGGCAGCTTCACGACGTTTGGAAGAACTATGAGCATGCTTTGAAGAGCCACAATGTGAGAAAACATAAGAACTTCGGGATGTCGATCAACAGATCCACAGACAAATAAGAAAACATTTTAACAACTTAATTAAAATATCTAGAGAACATAAACCTAGGAAACTACTTCACAAACCCGCTAATATTCACGTGAATTATATTAAGTAATTCAAGTGAAATTGATTCATAATTACAGCACATATTCTATATAACTATTTTTTATTTGTCTTATAAAAGTGATGCTTTCTCCATACAATATCAGTTGTTTTTAAAGGACCACCTACAAGTCAAGTTGCGCGGATGTTAAATAATGGAGACAAAGAAATGTGTTGAAAGACTTGCCAAATATGCAGCATATTTACGTGAACATAGAAAAATAAACAAATAAGAACATGTATTTTCAATCATTGACTGTTCTTTGACATTAAGTGAACTATATGTATAAAATCGATTGAAATCGAATGCTACCTTACTAGGGAGTCCGCCAGTTCTTTTCAAGATATCAATGGGCAAGGTTTCAAGAACTCTAACAGGAACAAGTTCCTCGGTGTGCCTGTCCCATCCATCGACGTCAGTGAATATATATAAAAATAACACTTATGCACTGTTCTTATAAGTACTTGATTTTTTTTGCTTTTTATTAATAAAAAAATTACACAAATGACCAAAAATTACAGCCCATAAACGGCCTGCATATACAATAAAATGTCTTACCAAATATAGTCAACAGTGCCCATAAACTTGGAGTGGTAGGAAGTTGCTAGGGGTTCTCCATAATTATCCCTCGTTCTACAACTTCCCTAAAGGGTTTTGCCACAAAGTACAAAAAATACAGGGGTAAGGAATTACAAAATAAAAAAGAAAAAAAAATACGTCTTTGGTGACGGTCATGATAAATCTGAATACAATAAAAACTATGAAGCATTAGAATAGATAACAAAGAATAGCTTTTCAGCTTACACAAGCACCAAGATATGCACTGCAAAGATTTAAACGGTGCTCGAGATGTGCAGTCACTTCACAGCCTGTAGCAAGCTTTAATTCTTCTTCACTCCATACATGCAACGACCTTGATAACGACGTCTGTAAGCTGCACCTAACATATATCAAGGCATCACATTCTGTTTAAAGGTTTATAATGCTCGGGTCATAGGAAAAGAATGAAACATGAGTAACATCATATACCGTTGTGTTAGGCCCCTATTCGTTGCACTTATTCTAGGAGGAGGCCTAAATGGCAAGTGTACAAATATGTTCTTTAGTTATTGTTGCAGAAAAAAGTATTCGATTGATTTTTTTCCTTTACAAGCTATATAGGCTGTATACAAAATCAGCAATAACTGATAAGTCCTAGAATCAAGCAATACATACATAAAAGGAAACATATTAATTTGGAAGAACCAATCCTGGAAGGCCAAAACCCAAAATGGAAGAACCAATCCTACATGAACACAAGGATGCAAGAGCCAGACGAACACAGACAAAGCAAAGAAATGCCAATGAAGCAAATGAGGAAGACCAGAGAAGACAGCCATAAAGAACGAGCATCACATGCCGGCAAGTGGGAGATCTACAAAATCTTACAGTGGCGTAGGGTTCACACGCAAGGCTTCTGGTCACCGGACTTTAAGGAGATGTTGATCGGTGGGTGGGCTTCCTTGCAGCGCTGGTGGTGAAGACAAATTGCTACTCTAAAAGGGTTACCCAAGATGGAACCCTAAAAGACACTAAACCCTAATTTGCAATCCTAGGGTTTTGATATAATGTTATCAGAGATTGGAAATTGATAATCTCACTTACTTTTCATAGAAAAATTGATACATAATATACACAAGCCAGGAAATCTATCTTAGAAGTTATGCCAATTAGGATCTCTACACTAATAAGGACTTCTAGAATTAATCTAATTACAAAGCTATATACAATTTGTAACACTACCTATTGCCTATTCATAGCATTGGAGCGAAATCCCACATCAATATTCACTAAGTCTCAACGATTCCAAAAATTAATGAAGGTAGGAGAAGTGACAAGGGCAGAGATCCAAAAGTTCAAACCTGCTTGTTTTCTCATTTGGAGGTCTGAAGGCTCTGCAATTTGAATTAGTTTCGATTTGTCCTGAGATTTTCCTGCGGTCATAAAGCCGAATGTCCAGCTGCAATAAAATTCAATTAAAACAATGCAACTAAAATAACTTGAAAATCTTATGTCAAAAAACTGACCTTGGATGATGCTAAGAATTGGTATATAGGACTCTGTCCATTTAATAAAAACAAACTTAGTAATAAAGTAACAATAGCACATCTAGTGTAGAAGTATTTAATTTGATTCTTCTAAAACAGTATGCTCCTTGCAAGAACTCACCTGTGGAATGCTATTTAGATCCCCACAAAGTATAACTGGGATGCAGCCCCATTCACATGATAGCTTGGATGCTTTTTCAAGAAGCAGTCTCACCTACAGTATTGCACAGAATGTTGTTACATGTGATTTGAAATAAAGGTCTGCTATCAAGAATGCTATACTCCATAACACACCCTCCCCTCTATTTTAAAGAGTAGTAGAAATGTAGATTGCACACAGAGCATAAACTCAAAAAACAGATACAATTGTTTAACTTTGAACTCATGAAGTGACATTGATCCAGTCAAATTAAAAGTAATTTCACAACTCCAGAAAACATTAGTGTAGGGAATACCTGGCCTAGCTTGATGTCCCCGCGTTTC
>NW_026908651.1:0-14402 GCF_963169125.1 Humulus lupulus
GTTGAATCCGAACTCGGATTACTTGACTGCGGCGAAGTTGGAGAACATGCAGTTGAGGAGCCATCTAGCCAAAGCAAACAAGCAAATTGAGGAGGTCTTGGCTTGGCTACCCCCTCATGCAACCGACGTTAACGTCAAAAAGAGGAAAGGCGGGACTCGTAACTCCCGCCGAGATAGTCGACCCAGGCCAAGTTGATCGGTTAGAACCTCAACTCCAAGTTCTGCACCCGTGTCACACAATCACCAAGAACCCCTGTTTGACAACTTTCCCAAGGATCTCCAACGAGCCAGTCGGTCGGTCAGAACCTCAACTCCGAGTTCAGCACTACCGTCAAGTGCACCCAGGATCGCCCATGGCAACCCACATAGAAGGTCAAGGACAAACTCGCAAAGGCGGTATGTCCCAACCGACCTCCCCATGTCGCGATTAGATCGCCAAACACAGGGAGTCAGAAATGGTGGAGCAGAGCGACCACATGCTAGTTTGGTCCGACTTGATGGAACGAGAATTGCTTCACCGATTAGACATCCTCCGTCGCCGATAAGGCATCCATCTCCACCTCGTTTAGCTCGAAACATTCCTACCTACGGAAAACAACAGAAGGAATCCTCCTCCCGCTGCCCCTGCTCATGTCCCGCGAGCACGCGGGAATATCCCAGATCCTCATCCTCGATCGCAAGCTCTAAGATTCTCTAATGGAATCTATTGGACGGAGTGCTGTCGAAGTGATAGGACCAGCGCATATTTGAGGAATCAGCTGAGTTCAGCTTAGAATCCTCAAGTTGATCCGCAGACTGACTTGCGAGATCGCTTGAATTCCCAGAGGAGAAATCCAGCTCGCGATGGAGTTAGTGGCACTCACCACAAGGGAAGTCCTTCCGAAGCACGTGATAACAGGAATGTAACTTAAAACCAGGCTCAAGCTTGGAGGGAAAATAACCCACCAAACATATACGACCAAACGGGAGCTGTTGAACAGCCCCAGGGAGCCAAGGATCAAACCCTCGAGAGGTTAGCCCAGATGGAGGAGCTGATGAAAAGACTCCCATCAGAGAAGGAAAAAGACGAATATGACTCAGGGGATGAGCTCGACGTCTTTGCCCCCAACATCGCAGCAACACCATACCCGTCGGGTTTCAGGATGCCCCATTTATCAAAATTCGATGGAGATGGAGATGGAGATCCATCCAACCACTTGGGAAAGTTCAATACTCTAATGATGGCCCATAATATCAGACCTGAGTTGAGGTGCTTGGTGTTCCCCTCGACTCTGGTCGGACTGGCTAGGCAGTGGTTCAAGCAATACAAAAATCATTCTATTAGCTCGTGGAAGAGCTTCTCCGCTGACTTCAAGAGGGCATTCCGGGCTTCTCAAGCAGCTCGTATTAAGACAGACTCCCTTGCAAACGTAAAGCAGCAGCCTGAGGAACCTCTGAAAGCTTATTTGAGTAGGTTCGCCAATATTACTGTGCGGGCTAGAGATGCGGATGAAAGTTCTAGGCTTATGGCGATGAGAACAGGAATTCTGGTTAGGGGCGACCTATGGAAAGAAATCCATAAAAAGGGTGTCAACACCGTGGATGAGTTCTTGAACAGAGCTCAAAGGTGGATCAACTTGGAAGAGGCGCAAGCTTGGGTCGCAAGAACCAGCCAAGTCCCTGCCCAGCCCGTTGGAGCGGTAATGGACGTTGCAGCTATGGCTCAAATCGTTACCCGGAATAACCAAGGGGGAGGAAGCAAGAGGAAGGGAAGTGGTGAGGGCGGCCAAAATGGTTCAAAGAAAAATAAGCTCGTGGCGAAGTTCAAACCAATCTATGCGACTTACGCTGACCTCACGGATACCAGAGAGCGCATCTTCTTGGCAAATTCTGCCTGCCTTCCGTGGAAGAAGCTGGAGCCTCTAAAAAATCAAAGGGCAAAGAGAGGCCCTTCAAAATTTTGTCGATTCCACAATGACATTGGTCACAATACCGATGACTGCAGGCACTTGAAGGATGAGATCGAGACACTCATTAGGGCCAGGCCACTGGCTCAGTATGCCCATAATCGAATCACTCCTAATCAGCTCGCTGGGAAAAACGTTCAAGCAGCTCCGGAAGCCCCCGCAAATCAGACTGGAGCTCAGGTGAATCAGGATACCCCTCCTCCAATAACAGGGGGAGAGATAACTACCATCTTCGGAGGCCCCCATCTGGCAGGCACGAGCAAAGGTACCCAGAAGAGGTATATCAATGAGCTAAGGTCTCACAATGGAGTTGAGTTTGTCCCAGAGAAGCGTTTATCTAAACAACAATGATTGGAGAAACAACCAATCAATTTTACTGAAGAAGACGCTAGTCATGTCCAGTTCCCGCATAACGATCCTCTTGTCATAACCGTCCAGCTCTCCAATCGGAGAGTTAGGAGGACACTAGTGGATAACGGGAGTTTTGTGAACCTGCTATTCTGGTCCACACTGGAGAAAATGGGATTATCTGTGATCGAGCTAAAGGCAACCTCCATTACACTGTATGGGTTTTCCGACGAAGGATCGGCAGCTATCGGAACGATCGAGTTAGTGATAACCTTGGGTGAGGAACCACTGACTGTTTCCAACTTGCTCGAATTCGTAGTCGTCGATTGTCCAACCGCGTACAATGCAATCTTGGGTAGACCCACGCTGATGGCATTCGAAGCCATAACATCTGTCCGCCACCTCGTGCTCAAATTCCCCTCATCTATAGGAATATGTACTGTTCGAGGTGATCAACTCCCTTCCAGGGAATGCTATATCATTTCCATGAAGGGAAAATCACAACCCGGGAAGCACGATGGTCATGCAGGACGGGGGCAAGGAACCCTAGGAAGTGAGAACCTATCCTGGGACGAAAGAACCTCAGCAAGTAAGTGGCAGGGGTACCACCCTAAGCGATGATATGGACCCACGAATACGCAAAGATAGGTCTGAGCTCCAGGCTATTGAAGAACTTGAAGAGGTAAACATCGACCCCAAAGATGCTTTGAGGGTGGTTAAGCTCGAAAAAAATCTTGACGCTGAGAGAAAGGCAGAGCTAGTATATTTTTTTATAAGAAAATCTAGATGTTTTTGCTTGGTCCTATGAAGACATGGCAGGGATCAGCCTGAGTGTCATCATGCATACCCTTAACTTGGACAAAAGCATGCCTATGAAATCCCAGAAACAAAGGCATCTGGGTACAACCCGAGCTGGGGCCCTGGAAGAAGAAGTAGCTCGGCTTTTAAAATGCGGTTTTATTCGCGAGGCTAAATACCCGATCTAGGTCACCAATCCTGTCCTAGTCCCAAAGCCAAATGGAAAATGGTAGACCTGCGTCGATTACTCTGGTTTGAACAAAGCCTGTCCCAAGGATTGTTTCCCCTTGCGAAGGATTGACTAATTGGTGGATGCTACCGCAGGGCACGAGCTCATGTCCTTCATGAATGCATGCTCTGGATATAACCAGATTGCTATGAACCCCGCAGACCAGGAGCATACTAGCTTTCTGACTCCAACCAGCGTTTACTATTATAAGGTCATGCCCTTCGTGCTGAAGAACGCTGGGGTGACCTACCACAGATTGGTCAACAGAATGTTCGCTGATCAGATTGGGAAAAACATGGAAGTGTATGCTAATGATATGTTGGTCAAGTCAAAAACTGTCGATAATCATGTCTCCGATCTGAAGGAATGTTTTGGGATCCTAAGGAGGTATAGTATGAGGTTAAACCCCCAGAAGAGTACTTTCGGAGTGGCGTCGGGAAAATTTTTGGGGTTCATAGTCAACACCAAGGGGATAGAGGCGAACCCCGACAAAATCAGATCGCTGCTAGAAATGCCTTCACCCAGGTCACATAAAGATGTCCAAAGTCTAACAAGAAGAGTGGCAGCCCTTAATCGGTTTATTTCTAAGTCCATTGACAAGTGTTTTCCATTCTATAACTTGCTTCGGGGAAGCAAAAAGTTTGAATGGACTGAGGAGTGCGAGCAGGCTTTCCTCGATCTAAAGGCACATTTGGCCGAGCCTCCGGTATTTTCTAAACCAGCGGCAGGAGAGCCCCTTTTTCTTTATTTAGCTGTGATGGAAAATGCAGCCAGCGCCGTGTTGGTCCGGGAAGAGGACCGAGTTCAAAAGCCAGTATATTATATAAGCAAAAGACTTCTCAGAGCTGAATCTCGGTATCCCCTGATGGAAAAGATGGTGTTCTGCCTTATTACGGCCTCCAGGAAGCTTAGGCTGTATTTCCAATCCCATTCAATCCACGTCATGACTGATCAGCCTTTAAGGCAGGTACTGCAGAAACCTGAGGCATCTGGGCGTCTTTTGAAATGGGCGGTTGAGCTCAGCCAATTCAAAATACTGTACATACCCCAAACTACGATCAAAAGCCAAGCCCTGGCTAACTTCATGGCTGAATGCACTAGATTCTAGGAGGAGCCCTTGAGAGAACCAATGCAGGAATTATGGAGAATCTTCGTGGATGGGTCATCCAGCGAGAACGGGTCCAGAGCTGGGATCCTTTTGATATCTCCAGAAGGGCATTGTTTCCACTTTGCGCTACGGTTTGGGTTCGTAGCATCCAACAATGAAGCTGAATACAAAGCCTTATTGGTCGGGCTTAGAGTGGCGAAGGAGTTGAAGGCCAGGGTCGTCCAATGCTACAGCAATTCCTAGTTTGTGGTAAACCAAATGTCTGGAGAATATCAAGCATGGGGGACCAAGATGGTGGCTTACCTAGCCAAAGTGAAGAAGGAGCTGTTCGAGTTTGAATATGGCTTAGTCGGGCAAATCCCTCGCAAGCAGAACGCCAATGCCGACACTTTAGCTAGACTCACTACCTCCAAGGAAGCCAAGACTCTCAGCATAGTACCGGTAGAATTCTTGTAGAATCCGAGCATGGCAGAAAGTACGATGGAGGTCGAGATGATCAATACCAGACCGACCTGGATGACTCCCATAATAGAGTATCTTATGACAGGGAAAATACCTGATGAGCAAAAAGATGCGAGGAGGATACTCTATCAACCTCCAAGGAATACAATCGTGGACGGGATGTTGTACCGATGTGGCCATTCCATGCCTCTTCTGCGATGTGTTCTGCCAGAGGAGGCCAAAACTATTTTGCAGGAGGTGCATGAAGGCTTCTGTGGGGATCACGTTGGGGGGCAAAACCTGGCCTTAAAAATATTAAGGGAGGGATATTATTGGCCCACTTTATCAAAGGACTCCATCTCCTATGTCCAAAAGTGTGACAAGTGCCAGCAGTTTGTCACAGTCGCTCGAGCTCCATCGGTCGAGCTAAAAATGATATCATCCCCATGGCCATTCGCGGTGTGGGGAATCAATTTAATTGGAGCCCTGCCCACGGGAAAAGGAGGAGTTCGCTATGCGGTGGTGGCCATTGATTATTTCATGAAGTGGGCGGAAGCGGAGCCCTTGGCAACAATCACCTCAAAAAGAGTCCTTGAATTTGTAGTCAAAAACATTGTTTGCCGGTTTGGATTGCCAAGAACGATTGTATCAGACAATGGAACCCAGTTTGATAGTGACCTCTTCACCGAATTTTGTGAAAGGCATGGCATAATTAAAAGTTTCTCTTTGGTGGCCTACCCGCAGGCCAACGGGCAGGTCGAGGCCGTAAATAAAACCATCAAAGAAAGCCTTAAGAAGAGGTTAAACGAGGCCAAGGGAGTCTGGCCCGAGCAACTTCCACAGGTACTTTGGGCGTACCGGACCTCCCACTAAACTTCTATGGGGCACACCCCATTCTCCCTGACTTTCGGAAGTGAGGCCGTCCTTCCCGTCGAAACAAAGATAACCATGCACAGGCTCCAGACCTTCAGCCAGGAACGGAATGATGAGTTGCTCAGCGCATCCCTCAACCTAATTGATGAAAAATGAGAAGATTCGCAGCTACAGCTCGCGCATTACCAGCAAAAAATCACTCGTTATTTTAATTCAAAGGTCAAGAGGCGTATCTTTGGTTTGGATGACCTGGTACTCTGAAGGGTCTTTTTGGCAGGCAAGGACCCCAAAGATGGTGCTTTGGGTCCGAGCTAGGAAGGGCCCTATCAAATAAAGGAAGTCATACAGAAGGGAACCTTCAAGTTGGCTAGACTTAATGGAGAAACAGTTCCACGGACCTGGAATGCTATGCACCTAAAAAAGTATTACCAATGTGCGTACCACCTGTCTATGTAAGGCTCAGTTATAAAAGCCATTTAATTTAAGAAATAAAAGTCATTGTGTATTTTTTATGTCTTTATATGGTTTCATCTGCGTGTTAGTTCAGATGATAGTGTTGGTCCAAAGCAACCTAGAAAGTTCACTTTCTAATTACTTGGGGGGCATATAACCCGAGAAGGGGACTAAAACTTGGAAGTTAGTAAAATTGATTAACCAGTATTTTTTCTAAAATACACAAGGTGTCAAAAAAACTAACACGAACTAAGTTTTAATTAAAAATCCTGGATACAACCAGGTCCAAAACTTGGAAGTTAGTAAAGTTGATTATTAACAAGTGTTTTTTCTAAAATACACGAGGTGTCAAAATACTAACACGAACTAAGTTTTAATTAAAAATCCTGGATACAACCAGGTCCAAAACTTGGAAGTTAGTAAAGTTGATTAACCAGTGTTTTTTCTAAAAAAACACGAGGTGCCATAAAACTAACGCGAACTAAGTATTAATTTAATGTCCTGGATACAACCATGTTCGAAACATGGAAGTCAGAAAAATTTAAAGATCCAATGGCTTCCTTAGAAGCTCGAGATAACGATAAAACCTAACAAAAACTAAGTTTGGAACATTCAAAATCCTGGATACAACCAGGTCCAAGGCCTGATACCTAACAAGTAGGATATAAATCAACAATAATTTTGGTCACAACCAAAAATAAAATATCTACCTCGACCTAAGAGTCATTTCCTAAGATTCTGAATGTACGAGTCATGAACATAAGAAAAAAAAATCAAGGAATAGATAAAAAGTAGATATTGGAATTATAAATAAACTGTCTCAAGGAAAATAACCTCGTACCAAGCCAAAAACGACAAATGTTTACAAAAAAAAATGTAAAAATAAACAAAGGCAAAAGAAAATTAAGCCCCTCTAGGGCGCTTAGAGGACGCCACCTCCTCGGTCTCCTGCCCGCTAGCGATGGAAGTTTCCCCAGTCTCGGACTGCTCTTGCTGTGCTTGGGCCTTGAACTTCTCAAGGTAGAGATCCCACACATCAGAGGGGAAAAGGAGAAGTTTCCTTCTTGGTTGAAGGTCCAGCAATGATATATCATACTCTCCATGGTGGATATTGAGGTCGCCTTTTCCTCCTTAGTAGCAGCCTCCACCTCCAACTACTTGGCCTTAACGTCCGCGAGCTCGGCCTGCAGGGAAACCAAGGAAGACTTCGCAGCCTGCTCGCCCTCCTGGGCCGCTATTAAGGCAGCCTTTGCAGCCTGCTCGCCTTCTTGCGCCGCCATTACGGAAACTTTGGCGCTTAGTTTGCCTTGTTGAGCAGCTGCGAGGGCAGCTTTGGTAGCAGACAGGGTAGCTTGAGCGATCTGGAGCTCGACCTTAAGCTCTTCATTCCTAGCCCTAGCCCGATCTATGCTACAGTGCTGAGCTAATACCGTCTGCAAGGAGTAAGAAAACAAGTTAGACGTATACTGGAATATAATCGAAAGAGTGTGTTCGACTAAGAAAAGTGGACTTACTGTGAGGTTCATTCCCAAAGCTGACTCCATGATGTTCTCTGGGCTCCTCTTCTCAATCACCCTCAAATCCTTAGGGTTGGCTTTGTAAAAATGCTCCACCGTGTGGTTCGCGGTCTCATAGATGGTCCCCTGAAAGGAGTCTGGAATCTTCTCCAGGTCTTGAGCATTGACTGGGATGCATATGGTGGTGGCAAGGATAATCAGAGCTGGGGGATCAACCAGTGCTGCCAGATCCCAAGCAGGATTGGAAGGAAACCTGGGAGGAGGTGGAGGTGGACCCCTTTTGTCTTGAGCAGCAGCAGCTGGAGCTGTTGAGCTCTGTGCTTTCCCCTTAGCTGGGGATTTGGAGGCCGTTCCATCCGTAGGTGGCACCTTCTTGGATGAGAACCGGGGTTTCTTTACAGTCGGCCCCGAGCTACAGTTCCCCTTCTGGAACATCGCACAGATGTGGGGAACCCCTAGTTGTGCCATCTCCTCACCTAAAAAAGAATGAAGTATGCGTACAAATTCCTCAGCTTACATAAGAACGTAAATACAATATAACAAGAAGTCCTACCCTTCGAGCTAGAGGAGGAGTCTATTTCCACGACCTCCGGCCTTGGAATTGCTATAGGAGAAAGGGAACCTAAGTCTATAACTTCTTGGATTAGGGAAGGTTCGGGCTCGGGTTCTATCTCGGGGTTGGATTCCTCCACATATTGCCTAAGTCTAGGGGCAAAGACACCTTGGAGAAGGGAGGGCCACGACCTAAGGTTGGTCCCATACTCTTCAAAAAGGACCGACCTAAAAGAGAGGGTGTTATTTACGACTATAGTTCCCTTAGGATGGCCCATGTCATGGTGAACCACTAAGTGATCCACTCACTGGAGCAGGGTGATATTACGGTCGAGGTCATTAGGGTACAGTGCACGAGCTGGTTTGGGTTAAACCTAACTAACCTAAGGTCAGCAACAACCCTTCCTAAGTCCCTAAAGGGGTACGGGTTACCTTGGCCGGAGGGGCCGATTGCTGCCCCCGACGAAGCTCGTTCCACGTCTGGGTCCCGAGCGGCCTCAGGAGATCGCCTCTTTCACACGAGCAGTACCTCAGCCTCTTCTTGCTCTTCATCTTCATCGGCCTCAACACCCCATTCGAGGATGGACACTAGCTCGCGGACGGCCGTGTGGTTAGCCCGAGTCCTCCTCAAGGTCAGAGTCTGTCCTTCAGTAATCAACCTACATGCCAACATCGTGTCATCAGACAGGAGCTGGCGGTAATCCTTCTCTTTGTATGGAAGCCCCGCCAAAGTGTCGTATTGACCCCCAAGGGTCGCAGATTTGGCCGTCCTCACAAAAATGGCTGCACAAAGATACTCTAGTCAGTATACACGCGAGAAGACTCTAAGTACGAATAGAATAATTACGCGAGCTAAGAAAGGAAAGAAGACTTACGAGGACGGTTGAAATATCGGTGTTCACAGTTACGAAACCCATTCGACATAAAGAACTGATCTTTAAAGTCGTTGGGGTGGCTAGGTAGCTCAATGACTGCGGGTGAGTTCGGGAATTGGGTCAGATAGTAGAACCTGTCGCCTCGTCCCCATTGATCTGGGCTGGCCTTGAGGCAGAGAAGCAGAGAATGTCTGCAAGAGTGGGAACCTCCCACTCATGCTTCAAGAAAAGGTACTTCAGCCCTGCCAATAGCCGATACGAGTTTGGGGGGAGCTGGAACGGCGCCAACTGCATGTAGTTGAGGAAGTCGGCGAAATATTGATCAAGGGGAAGGAAGGCCCCTGCCTTGAGGTGCTCATCACTCTAGGCGGCAAATTCGTCCTGGAGGGGGGCGCAGCTCCGTTCCCCTTCAAGCGGAGGTCGGGCGATTAGGATGCCAGTCCTGACCTCGATATTATGGGACAGCATAATCTTGTTGACCCTTCCTTGGGTCGTGATCTTGGAGGTTATCCTCTCTGCCTCGAAGAAGGCATCAGGTCCGACTACGACCTCCTCCTCCACCACGGGGCTGAACTGGGGGATGGGGGATTCGGAGGAAACCTCTTTTCCCTTGTTGGCTCGTTGAGACGATGAGCCAGCTACGTTCTTCTTGGGCGTGCCTTTCTTGGGTGCCATCAGCTCGCCTATTGAACAAGAATGATGGAACTCTTAGTGGGGGACCTAGAATTTTTAATACAGGAAAGAAATAACAAAGGGCTGAGGATTCTAACACATGAGCTGATGCAAGCTCAGCCCGCGATGTGGTGCCACGCGCTACCTATGCTACGCGCCTAGGTTTCCCAATAGACCCCTAATGTTTAGGGATCCGTGTGTCAGAAAGTCAGGCCACTACCCTCCTTGGGAAGCAGTTTCGACCAATACCACCCTAGAAGCACAACCCCTAAGCAAACTAATGTCGAGCCCTAAAAAACTTTCATCTTCTACAAGCCGAATGGGTATTTCCTAAAATTACCCAAAAATCACCTAGAAATTACCTAGTTTATGAACAACACAATTCTAGACATATTTTAGGACCTACTCAATAAACCTAAATCGAAACCTATGTATCAAAAATGTTTAGGAACAACCTAATGTTAATGACGGTGAAGTGAAAATTAGCATGATAAAAAAAAAAAAAAAGGAAAAGAGAAGAGAAACTCGCAAAAACTAGTGAAAGAAAAGTTTCGGCAAAACAGAAAACTTACAGTGTATTCTTCAAACGAAAGAAGTAAGCAGCGTAGAAGGAGAGTTCCTGGAAGAATCCTTGGTGACTGGGTTTTCGAGGGTTTTGGTGACAGTTTGTTGGGATTTTTGGTATTTTATCAGAAAAGGAAGAAGGGTTTTTGAAGCTCAGAAGAGAGAAAATGAGGAAAAATTTCGAATGAAAGGTGATGAACATTGAAAATTGCTAGCCCTATTTATACGTAAAAGGCATAAGGAAATGTGGACCGTCCGATCAAGCTAGTGCGAGATACAAGGGTCATGTTTCGAAAGATTAAACAGTGACGAAAAGGTGGCCAGGCCATTTAATGCAATCCTCAAAACCCAAATAGATGCCAATCATGACGTTCCACATGTCCCATACTCAAGTAGTGCCGAACCTGGGAAGTCGCGGCAGAAGTTTAAAAGTCCCCACCGTGTCAGTCAGAATGACGTCTTAAGACACAAGCATGGACTTGGGGGGCAAATGTACATCCTGTTATTCAGCCCGAGTATTTCAGACAGCTCGAGTACAGCTGACTAGCTAAGAACAGTACTAAAGGATCTACAAGGTGATATTTCCTCTGCGAGGGCAGTGTGACTCCCCAGGTAATAACACGAGCTGAGGAATATGAAGCAATAAGATAGCTGGAGACGCATATGAAGCACAACATCCTTGACGCGAGCTGGAGTTATGTTCAGGTCGGGGTACGTTGCAGATCTGCCATTTCCAGGAACCTTTATATGCCTGAATACGTTATATATAAACTTGCGTGATCAGACATCACATGTCCGTTTATCCCTGAATTCTCAGACACGTAATATAAACGTGCGTGATCAGACATCACGCGTTTGATTATGCCAAACGACCCATGATCATTTTTACCTAATGATTAGACCATACCTTAGTAAAAATTATAATATTCATCATTTGTGTAAGACAAATGACAGGAGGGATTTGTATTCACGTGATGACCCCGACCCCTATCCTGTGATGGTTCTTCTATAAATACCAAGACCTTGGATAGGGAAGGGGTTGGGTTCTTTCTCTGTAATGCAATACTCTGCAAAAATATAGAAAGATATACAGTAATAATATCGACTCGTGGACTAGGGGGATTTTAGCCTCTGAACCACGTAAAAAAGAAACGAGCGTTCTTGATATTACATTTCTAACATCCCCAAGTGTTATTTTCCTGATTACGGTTTATCCTTAAGCACTAATTTATTCCAGCTAATTTCGTAATACACTGTTTGCGAAAAACTGCGTCAACAATGATTTATTTTATATTTATTTTGTAGGGAATTTATGGCATTTTTGGGCTTTAAAAAGTAAGGAAAAGAAAGAAAGGAAAAATAGCATTTTTAAAATGCCATAAGACAAACTTTGGAGCTGCCACCAGCCAGGCCCAACTAGCTGCCTCTCCCAGCTCTTGGCCCACCTGCACACTCGCCCAGCCCGTGCCCCATGCCCACCTCACACTCCAATCGGCCCAAGCCAGCTGCACCCCACAGGCCCTCCTCCCTGCTCCTCCCAGCAAGCTTCAGTCCACCAGCAGCTTCGGCCAAACTCACCAGAGTTTCCATCGAAGGCCCTCCTGCCTAGTCATCTGGGCTGCCTGCTTCATCTCAGCTAGGCCCGTACCTCCTCTTGCCCAGCCCGAAGTCCTCCCTTCCCCTCTTCAGCACCCCTAGGCCCAACACCCCCAAGCCCACGCCAGGCCTAGCCAACTCCTCGACCTCCTGGGGCGTTTTCCTTAGCCTCCCACCAGGCCCACGGTTTCCCTAGTAGCCAGCCACCCTCTTGAGCCCAAAAAATGTTCCCTTGTCCCCTTTGTCCAAAAATACCATTTTTTTACCCCCACTTTCTTACAACTTTTACCTCAAAATCATCATTACACCCTAAAATTTACCCCTATTTTCCATATTATTATTAATTTAATCAATTTAATTAATTTAAATTGATTATTTTCATACTCTCATTTTGGCTATAAATATGGAATTTTCAAGACCATTTGGGTGTACTTATTTTAGGAGAGGTTTTACACTTCAATTTCTACACTTTCAAGACCCTCCATTCTCTTCATCTTTTTCTTCTTTTTGGCCATTTTTCTATGAGTTTTTAGAGGAAAAATTTGGATTCCTCCTCCAAATTTTCCTATTTATGTTTGTAATTTTTTGGTTTGTAATTTCTATTTTAGTTATGAGTTTCTAATATTTTCAAGATTATTAAGGTGATGATGAAACAATATGTAACTAGATAGTATTTATGTTGTATGTTGATTTCCCATTTTGTGCAATAAAGTTTATGGATTTTCTTCTTCAAATATTTTCTTTCATCTTAAATATCTTGTATTTTTTATTGTTAGAACATATTTACACTTTGTTCTTCATTAGTGCAAAAACCATAATATTCTTTATGTAAGATGTGTCATTATATTGTACACATCCAATGCTTAGAACAAAAATACTATGTTTTGCCTTATAAATAATGTTATTTGATTTTTTGTTGTTTCATTAGGTTGATTCACATTAAATACTTTGAAATTATACTTTTTGAAAAGTGAAGAAAAATCCTATCTTTTTAGAAGTAATTTGTGCTTAAAATTATAAATCTATTTGGAAAATGATAGTTTGATTTATTTTAACTATCACTAAAACTTGGGAATCAATGTACTTATAAATATTATTGAACTTATATTTTGTGGATTATAATACCTTAATAATCTTCTTTTACCATCTTGATTTCTACTATTAATTTATTTTTATATATTGTCTTTAGTTTCTTTATTATTATCTTTTATTTTATTTTCATTATACAAAAATCTCATCAATCTTTGGAGCTAGGTTAGAATTTATTAATTTTGGTTTAAAATAGTTTTCTTTTTTATTTTAGACAATTCCTTTGGGTTCGATCTCGTGCTTACACGAACACTATATTTCATATACGATTCGTGCACTTGCGAGTTATAAATATTTAAAACATACTAGTTTTGGGTACATCAGGTATTAATGAAATATTATTACTCAATCACATATTCCAAATAAAAGAAAGAATACAATTAAGGAAAGTACATCATCTGTACGCAGAATTCACAACTTCCAAGCTATTCTCTCACAATTTGAGAACTAATTTGGTAACCATCCACTAATGAGGTTACCAGGTGTGATATTTGGAACATTTGACTATGTTCAGTGTAACTAATAGCAATATCATATCCTAATATCTCACTTAGTCACTCGATAGCCATATATCATTTGTACTCACAATTTTCAACCTTCAAACTAATCTCACTATTTGAGAACTAATTTGGTAACCATACACTAATTAGGTTACTATGTGTGATATTTGAAACATTTGACTATGTCTAGTGACACTAATAGTACTAACATTCCTTAGTATTCTAGTTAGTCACTCCGTAGCCATACCAATGAGGAGACTGCATCCTTTGTATTCACAATATGCAACCTCCAAGCTAATTGCTTATAATTTTAGAACTAATTTGGCAATCATCCACTAATTAGGTTACTAGGTGTGATATTAGTAAATTTGACTATGTCTAGTGTTGTTGACGCAGTTCTTCACCAACAGATAATTATACGAATAAACAGGATGGATTAGTGCTAATTAGTGAACCGTAGTAGGAAAATAGTTTACTCCTAGACTTAGGGAATTAATAACATGGGAAAGTGATCACTTCTTTCCTTTTTAGGTGGTTCGAAGGTTAAAATCCCTTTAGTCCACCGGTCGATATTATTGATATCTTTAGACTATTCCTTACAGAGTGTTTCTTTACAAAAAATATGCCAACCCCTTGCAACGCCCTTGGTCTTGGTATTTATAGGGAGAGGATACCTGGGTTGGTAAAGGGGGTCATCCCGTGACCTTCTTACCCATCACGTCATCTATGTGAAACTGATGATTAATTCCTAAAACTTGACAGTGAGGTGTGGTCTAATCAATAGGTACGGGGGTATAATGGGCCACATGGCCCAAACCTGGCGTGGGGGGTCTGAATACAC